>NC_140999.1:98812592-99037592 GCF_052327205.1 Somniosus microcephalus
TGGGAGGGGAGGGGGGAAGAGGTAGGAGGGGGAGGGGGGAAGAGGTAGGAGGGGGAGGGGGAAGAGGTAGGAGGGGGATGGGGGAAGAGGTGGGGGGGAGGGGGGAAGAGGTGGGGGGAGAGGTAGGAGGGGGAGGGGGGAAGAGGTAGGAGGGGAGGGGGGAAAAGGTAGGAGGGGGAGGGTGGAAGAGGTAGGAGGGGGAGGGGGGGAAGAGGTAGGAGTGGGAGGGGGGTGAGAGGTAGGAGGGGAGGGGGGAAGAGGTAGGAGGGGGAAGAGGTAGGAGGGGAGGGGGGAAGAGGTAGGAGGGGGAGGGGGGAAGAGGTAGGAGGGGAGGGGGGAGAGGTAGGAGGGGGAAGGGGGGAAGAGGTAGGAGGGGGAGGGAGGAAGAGGTAGGAGGGGGAGGGGTGGAAGAGGTAGGAGGGTGAGGGGGGAAGAGGTAGGAGGGCAGGGGGGAAGAGGTAGGAGAGGGAGGGGGCGGAAGAGGTAGGAGGGGGAGGGGGTGAAGAGGTAGGAGGGGGAGGGGGGAAGAGGTAGGAGGGGGCGGGGGAAAGAGGTAGGGGGGAGGGGGGGTAGAGGTAGGAGGGGGAGGGGGGGAAGAGGTAGATGGGGGGAGAGGTAGGAGAGGTAGGAGGGGGAGGGGGAAGTGGTAGGAGGGGGAGGGGGAAGAGGTAGGAGGGGGAGGGGGGAAGAGGTAGGAGGGGGAGGAGGGGAAGAGGTAGGAGGGGGAGGGGGAAGAGGTAGGAGGGGGAGGGGGAAGAGGTAGGAGGGGGAGGAGGGGAAGAGGTAGGAGGGGGAGGGGGAAGAGGTAGGAGGGGAGGGGGAAGAGGTAGGAGGGAGTCGGCGTTTCAACAATTAGGGGTATTTCCTAATTAAGAAAAAGTCACAGAAACGGATACAGATTTATTGGCATCATTCGAACAACCAGCAAAGATTCAGCATTAAACTATGTCTGAGTTTCTGCTTCACACAGGCGGTCAGAAGCTGCAACGTAAGACTTCAAGCATTACTACCTACACCCTGGATCCCAAATATTAACCAGAATTATATTCAATGTTAGAAGTATTTTAAACTACATAAAATTTAAATGTGGAACAAGTAACAGTATTTTGAAATTATTAAATCGCAGATTAAAAGCCTTAAGAAAGTGGCTCCTGATTCCTCCGGTCAGAGGGTAGCTGGCTTCATTGTCCTATAACACAGTCATCACAATATAACCCACGGTCACTGCGGCTGGGCTCTAAGTCCAAGCCCTTCCCCGTGGTCTCAACCGTCCCGCCGACCTCACAAAATGGCGGCCGCCCTTCACCCACCGGGTTCTGAGTCCAGCCCCTTCCCTCACTCTCACCTTCCCTCTCTCTCTCTGTCTCTCTCTGCTTCCCTCTCTCTCTTTCTCTCTTTCCCCCCTCTCGCTCTCTCCTTCCCCCAAGTCTCTCTCTCTCTCTCGCCTTCCCCCAAGTCTCTCCCTCTCTTCCCCCCAGTCGCTCTCTCTCTTCCCCCCAGTCGCTCTCTCTCTTCCCCCCAGTCGCTCTCTCTCTCTCTTCCAATAACAACATGCCCTCGAAAAAGCCTCAGCACTGCCGGGCACTCCAGCTAGTCCATCTATATAGACATATACATATATTGATAGACAGACAGGCATGTTTTTGTTTAGAATCCTCTTATGCCTATTTATTATTTATCTATTTATGTATACCAGATTTGATCCCTTTAACTTAGATAGTTTTAATTTTATCCATTTAAATCTAATTAATTACTCTGATTATTTATATTTTGTTACTCCTTGGTTTAAAACTCTTCGACACATGATAAGGCGCTATATAATAACAAATCCTTTCTTTCATTACATCACATCCTACTCTAACTCAGTCTTTCCCCAGTACCTCAGACCTCCCTTGATCTTCTCTTCCCTCTACAGCCTACAGACCTTGGCTCAGTAGGTAGCACCCTTATCTCTGAATCAAGAAGGTTGTGGGTTCAAGCTCCACTGCAGAGACTTGAGCAGGAAATCTAGGTTGACACTGCAGTGCAGTACTGAGGAAGAGCTGCACTGTCTGAGGTGCTGTCTTTCAGATGAGACCCCATCTGCTCTCTGAGATAGATGTGTGGCACTATTTGATAGAAGAGGAGGTGTCCTGGCCAAAATTTATCCCTCAAACAACATCACTAAAACAAATTATCTGGTTATTATTTCATGGCTGTTTGTGGGAGCTTGCTTTGCGCAAATTGGCTGCCGTGTTTCCTACATTACAACAGTGTCTACACCATACAAGTATTTCATTGGTTGTAAAGCGGTGTGAGACATCCTGAGGTCCTGAAAGGCGCTATAGAAATGCAAGTCTTTCCTTTCTTGATGCTTTCTTTACAGCCCCGACGTGTTGTTACTTAATCTCTCACTTCCTGGTGAGGAGTCCAAACCTCCTTTCATTCATTTTGTAAAGGGAAAATCTGTCTCATTAAAGTCAGCTTAACCCCCAGCTTCCGAAGTGATATAGCGAGTTGCACCACAGCCTCACCGAGCTATTCATTCCGCCTCAGAGGACATGCTTGACTTGCTTGCTGCATGATATATTGAACAACGCATTATAATTGCATGCTCTGCATTGGCTGTGAGATGTTTAATTTATTTGTAGCTTGTCTGAGCGTATCTCTTTAATATATAGTACATAGACTCCATACGGCAGAGTTCAAAGCTCCTTGATGTGCCTCAATGAATCCGAGACTCGACGTTAACGGAGCAAAGCAAGGCTTTTATTAACTCAGAAAGTAATACACATTGGAGAAGTGTCTCTCATCCAGAGATCTACTGTACTGCTGTGAGACACGCTGGGGCCTGCTTAAGTAGGGGCCAGGTATGGGCGGAGCCCTACACACAATACAATACAAGTAAGGAAATGAAACTGAAACTAAACTAAACACAGGGAATACAGTGCCTGATGAATGGTATATTTCATCACATTCACCCCTTCTACAGATTTAGTCTGTTCGGGGGTTTGATAGTCCTCTGTGACCCACATAGCTGTTGTGGTGCCGCGGGTGTCGGCTGGGTGTCCCCGGTGGCATCCTGGGTCTCTGCCGGGGGTGCCGCCAAGGTTGTTGAAGGGGTAGTTGGTGGGGGCACCGTTGGTCGATGTTCTTCCGGGGGTGGTGAAAGGATAGTGGGTGGGTAAGAATTGCTGTGATCGTTGTTGCTGTTGTTGTCGTGGTTGTTGTCGTTACCAGCAGGGGCGATGTCTTTTATGGACACGGTGTCCTCCCTTCCGTCGGCGTGCCGGACATACGCGTATTGGGGGTTGGCGTGGAGTAGGTGCACTGACTCCACGAGGGGGTCCGTCTTGTGGCCCCTCACATGCCTTCGTACAAATACTGGACCTGGGGTGGAGAGCCATGACGGCATGGATACGCCTGAGGTGGATTTCCGGGGAAAGACAAACATTTGTTCATGAGGCGTGGCATTAGTGGCAGTACACAATAGCGACCGTATCGAATGGAGCACATCTGGGAGGACTTCCTGCCAGCGGGAGATAGGGAGGCCCTTGGTCCTTAGAGCTAGAGTGACAGCTTTCCATACTGTCCCGTTCTCTCGCTCCACCTGGCCGCTACCCTGGGGGTTGTAGCTGGTGGTACTGCTCATGACGATCCCCCTGGACAGCATGTACTGGCGTAGCTCTTCACTCATGAAGGACGCCCCCCTATCCGTATGGATGTAGCTCGGCATACCGAACAGGCAGAACAGGCTGTTGAGGCATTTAATGACCGTGGCGCTGGTCATGTCTGGACAGGGGAAGGCGAATGGGAAACGGGAGTATTCGTCCACAATGTTCAGGAAGTAAACATTGCGGTCGACTGACGGGAGGGGGCCCTTGAAATCTAAGCTGAGCCGCTCAAAGGGCCGTGTAGCTTTGATTAAGTGGGCTCTATCTGGGCGGTAGAACCGAGGCTTGCACTCAGCGCAAGTGCGGCAGTTCCTGGTCAGAGACCGAACTTCCTCAATCGAGTAGGGTAAGTTGCGGGGCTTTATGAAGTGGAACAGCCATGTGACCCCTGGGTGGCAGAGGTCATTGTGGAGGGTCTGTAGCCGATCCCCGGTGGCGCTGGCACACATCCCTCGTGAGAGGGCATCGGGGGATTCGTTAAGGGCCCCTGGCCGGTAAATGATGTCATACTCGAAGGTGGAGAGCTCGATCCGCCACCTAAGAATCTTATCATTTTTAATCTTCCGCCTTTGTTTATTATTGAACATAAACGCTACCGACCGCTGGTCGGTAAGTAGGGTGAAGCGTTTGCCGGCTAGGTGGTGCCGCCAGTGGTGCACTGCCTCCACGATGGCTTGGGCCTCCTTTTCCACGGAGGAGTGTCTGATCTCGGACCCTTGGAGGGTCCTCGAGAAGAAAGCTACGGGCCGCCCCGCCTGGTTGAGGGTGGCCGCCAAGGCAAAGTCAGACGCATCACTTACCACTTGAAAGGGAGTGTTCTCGTCCACTGCCTGTAGCGTGGCCCGCTCAATATCCTGCTTAATGCTTTTGAAGGCGGAGTGGGCCTCAGCAGAGAGCGGAAAAGAGGATGCTTTCAAGAGGGGGCGGGTATGTCGGAGTAGTTGGGGACCCATTGGGCATAATAAGAAAATAACCCCAGGCACCTTTTCAGAGTTTTGGGAGTGTTGGGCAGGGGGAGCTCCCGTAGGGGGCGCAATCGGTCGGGGTCTGGTCCGATTTCCCCATTCTCCACCACGCTGCCTAGTATGCAGAGGCGTGTGGTGTTGAAAATGCACTTGTCCTCGTTGTAAGTGAGGTTGAGTTTTTGTGCGGTTTTCAGGAACCTCTCGAGGTTCGATTCGTGATCCTGCTGGTTGTGACCGCAGATGGTGACGTTGTCGAGGTAGGGGAAGGTTGCCTGCAAGTGGTGGTCATCGACCATGCAGTCCATCTCCCTCTGGAAGACCGAAACCCCATTCGTCACCCCAAAGGGGACTCTGAGGAATTGGTAGAGGCGTCCGTTCGCCTCGAAGGCGGTGTACGGGTGGTCCTCTGGTCTGATAGGGAGCTGGTGGTACGCTGACTTGAGGGTGATGGTGGAGAACACCCGGTATTGGGCGATTTGGTTCACCATCTCGGATATGCGGGGTAGCGGGTAGGCGTCTAGCTGGGTGTATAGATTAACCGTCTGGCTATAATCTATCACCATCCGCTTCTTCTCGCTACCCCTCACCACCACCACTTGGGCGCGCCACGGGCTGTTGCTGCGTTCGATAATGCGCTCCTTCAGGAGCCTGTCTACCTCGGTCGCGATAAACCGCCTGTCCTCCCAGCTGTACCTCCTGCTTTTGGTCGCTATTGGCCGGCAGTTGGGAGTAAGGTTCGCGAATAGCGAAGGCGGCTTTACCTTCAGGGTAGCTAGACCGCACACTGTGAGGGGCGGCTGGGACCCACCGTAATTGAGCGTGATGCTTTGGTGGTGGCACTGGAAATCCAGGCCCAAGATCACGCTCGCACATAGATTCTTCATGATTAGTAATTTAAAATTATCGTATACAGTTCCGTTAACGGACAATTGTTCCGCGCAGTAACCCATAATGGTCGATGTCTGGGTTTTATCAGCCATAGAGATGGTGCCCCGAGCAGGGACCACCATTAGAGAGAGTTGTTGTGCTAGTTCAGGGTGGATAAAACTCTCCGTGCTTCAACTGTCAATTAAACATTTAATCCCGCACCCGTTTACCTCGATGTCCACCATTGATTTGGATAGCGGGTGCGGTCTGGTCTGGTCCACTGTGACCGATGCCACTGTAGGGCCCTGATCGAGACAAGATGGCGTCCACGCTGTCTGCTCACAAGATGGCGGACCCCACGAGGTTGGGCAAGATGGCGTCCAAGATGGCCGCTCCCACGGCACACACGCGGCGGTGGCGGGTTTTCCAGCGGGGTTCCATCTGCACACCTTCCCGATGTGCCCCTTCTTACCGCACTTAAAGCAGGTGGTGCCTTTCGCCGGGCACAGGTTTCTGATGTGCTTCGGCTGCCCGTAGAAGTAGCAGTTGGGGCCCCGATGCGTCGCGGCTGTCGTAGGGCTTCTGGGGGGAGAGCGGGGCCCCGCCGGTGTCGGGCTGCCGGGCGGGGAAGATGCCTTCCAAGATGGCGGCGCCCTTGGTGCACACGTGGCGGCGTGGGCAGCGCGGGCTGAAGAGTAGGCGTCCGAGTTTCTCTGGGCCACATCCAGGGATCGTGCTGTGTCCACAGCCTGTTTCAGGTCCAATCCCGTTTTTTCCAGTAGTCTCTGCCGGATGTAAGTGGAGCTGAGGCCTGCGATAAAGGCATCACGAACAAGCTGGTCAGTGTACACTGCGGCTTTTACATCTTGGCACTTGCAGTTTTTGCCAAGCGTTTTCAGGGTGACTAGGAACTCATCCAGCGATTCCCCAGGTCGCTGTGTGCGAGTAGCGAGCAGATGCCTAGCGTACACCTCATTCGTAGGCTGCTGGTAATGCGCCTTTAGGATGTCGCAGGCGGCCGGGTACGTGTCGGCGTCTTGGATGAGGGGGTAAACCCGCTGGCTTACCCAATTCCACAGGATTCCGAGTTTCATACTCTCAGCGTCCGTAGCGCCTGTGATGGCTGCGGAATTGTCCAGGAAGAATTCCATACACTTAAACCAGTGTCCGAATCGTGCCGATGCGTCCGAAGCATGCGGGTCCAAATCCAAACGTTCGGGTTTCAAGAGTTGGTCCATTGCATTGAAAATTGAGTTAATAAAATTGATGTGCCTCAATGAATCCGAGACTCAACGTTAACGGAGCAAAGCAAGGCTTTTATTAACTCAGAAAGTAATACACATTGGAGAAGTATCTCTCATCCAGAGATCTGCTGTACTGCTGTGAGACACGCTGGGGCTTGCTTAAGTAGGGGCCAGGTATGGGCGGAGCCCTACACACAATAAAATACAGGTAAGGAAATGAAACTGAAACTAAACTAAACACAGGGAATACAGTGCCTGATGAATGGCATATTTCATCACACTCCTCTCGTACATAGTTTTCATATTGTTAAGCTGTTGAAACACCTGCTCAGATAATTGCTTGTGAATGCGGTTGGAAGGTTCTAATTTACATGATTGTGTGCGAATTCTACCTCCGTAGAGTTATCAACAGAAAACCATCAACCCAGATCGAAGTACTCATGGGAGGAATGGCAAAAAAAGACAATCTTCTATGTCTTTCAATGAACTCAGGCCCCTTGTACTCAACAGTGTATTCTTGCTCCAAAGCAAAATACTGCGGATGTTGGAAATCTGAAATAAAAACAAAGAATGCTGGAAATACGCAGCAGGTCAGGCAGCATCTGTGGTGAGAGGAACAGAGTGAAAGTTTCAGGTCAATGACCTTACGTCAGTTCTGAGGAAAGGTCATCGATCTGAAATGTCTGAATGAATCTGAATACTGTGTATTCTTCGGGCTAGAAATTCGCCTCCTTTGCACCTCCCGTTAGCGCCACCGGGGGGCGCTAATGGGGAGGGAAGGAGCCTCCGTTCCCAGCAGTGCTGCCCTCGTTATTGGGCAGCGCTGCACCACTACCGCCCTCTTGCTGAAGGGAAGTGCTCGCGCTTGATTTAGCTCCACTTCCGTCCTGGAGCACTAAACCTGAAGTTCACGTCGGATTCACTGGCGGAGTGCATGGCGCTACTTTTTAATTACTGCTAAGGTATACTCAATTTCTCCCCCTTGCTGTTTATTTCAGAACAACTGCCTGCTTCCTGAAGCAAGCTGCATTTATTTTGGACACTGCAAGCCACCGTCTCAGCCTCGGCACTCTCGCTCTGAGTCAGAGGTTGTGGGTTCAAGTCCCACTCCAGAAATTGAGCCCATAATCCAGGTTAACAATCTGAGGGAAGTACTGTCTTTCAGATGAGATGTTAAGCCAAAGCCCCATAGCTTTAGTTCAAAGAGCAGAGGAGTTCTCCCTGATGTCCTGGCCAATGTTTATCCCTCAACCAACATCACTGAAACAGATTATCTGCTCATTGTCACATTGTTTGTGGGAGCTTGCTGTGTGCAAATTGGCTGCTGCTTTTCCTACATTACAGCAGTGACTACACTGCAAAAGTACTTCATTGGCTGTAAATTGCTTTGGGACAACCTGAGGTAGAGAAAGATGCTGTATAAATGCAAGTCTTTCTTTTTAAGAATTGAACCTCTGGGCACGAGTGCAAATCCACCTTTAATTTAATCAGAGAGGAGGGGCAGAAGTATGGGAATTGTGGGGAGGATTGTAGAGGTCATCATTTAGAGTCATGTACACAGGGCCAGGACAGGAGGGAAGCAGCTTTTAGCTGGTCTAGCTGGTCCCCTCCTGGCGAGAGACAGTAATCTCCACATCATTCTGTTTTCATTTTACTTTTAATGTAATGTGTGCCAGGGGCTAAAATGGTTAAATTATGACAACAGATTGCACAGACTAAGCTTGTATTTCCTTGAGTTTAAAATATGAAGGGGTGATCTAATTGAGGTATTTAAGATGATTAAAGGATTTGATAGGATAGATAGAGAGTAACTATTTCCTCTGGTGGGAGAGTCCAGAACAAAGGGGCATAACCTTAAAATTAGAGCTAGGCCGTTCAGGGGTGCTTTCAGGAAGCACTTCTTCACACAAAGTGTAGTAGAAATCTGGAACTCTATCCCCAAAAAGCTGTTGAGGCTGGGGGTGTGATGAAATAACTGTGTTCTGATATTTGTACTTGTACTTGTAATGTCTGGAATGTTCCACCGGGGGGAACCACTAATGCTCCTCCCTGGCCCTGCCCCTCTTCTGGTATGTTCTACCAAGGGCTCGGTCGATGATGGACTCTGTTAACTCTGCCATGATTCTTATTTAATAAAAGGCTTCAGTCTTAAGCTTTAACTTCGGATTCGGGCAGTTATTTGGGGGTCAATTGAAAATGTCAAAATTGAGATTGATAGATTTTTGTTAGGCAATGGTATTAAGCGTTACAGATTCAAGGCAGGTAGATGGAGTTAAGATATAGATCAGCCATGAAGTAATTGAATGGTGGAACAGGCTTGAGGGGCTGAATGATCTCCTCCTGTTCCTATGTTCCTTCCTATGCTGTGTAACATGGAGATCCGGCCAGATTACCAGTGGTGGGCTGGGGTTGGGGGGGGTAACAGGGGACTGGGTGCCTCCAGTTACTCCGCTGAAACCAACTCACTTAATCTGACTGCACACTACAAGAGCCACAGATTTGTGGGCCTATGAAGTTGTCCGCTCCCTGGATGTGGGGATGTCCGTGCTATGCAGTGCAGCCGATGATGGGAGACTTTGTACAAAAAAGACGGAGAAAGACCAGCTTTCCTGTCAAGACTGTACCATTCAACAAGCGCCCCCAGTGCTCCCCACCCACCACCAGCCATGTAATCACCTGGGAGAGACATAAAACAACAGATTCAAAAACCCATGGCTAATTCAGGGAAAAAAGTATCTCTGACCCCCCCAACCCCCCGAAGGTGATTAAAAAATGAGGTGCAGGAGATCAAAGTTGTTAAGTCTGTGAGTTGTTCAAGTAATTAATACTCAGACTTAATCAGTAACAATAAAACAGGTCTTTACTGGTTGGAGGTAGGGACTACACGTAGCTCTTTACTTCATGCCCACAGGCGGGAACTGAGGAGAGATCAGTACCCACAGTACTATTTATACCCCTAAGGCCAGGAGTGGTACTGCGTATCACTATGCCCTACAAGTAGTGCAGTCCTGTCCATAGGTTCAAAGTAGCACACATATTACATACACAACATTCCTCCCTTCCTAGCTTTACAGTCATCTCCCCATTTAACATAACGTAATAACATATATACATATATAACTTCAGGTTTACATAACAGAATAACATAGATACATAGATAACTTCATGTCAAAACAGATCACAGATTCAGTCTCTGCGGAAAACAGTTCACAGATTCAATCTCTGTGGTGTAGTCGGTTCACGTTGCTGGAGTGACTCATTCAATAGTCCTTCCATGGATTTAACAGTTTGAACTTCCGAACTGAATTGGCTCCGTTCGGAGGGACCACGTGTGTGATCTGGTAGAGGTAATAATGGTTCAGATGGGTCATCTTCTGTTTCGACTTTTCCTTTTCTGCTTCTTGGAGACTCTCTGGGCTCCACTGTCAGCTGCCAGCTGCATGCGCAGTTCCTCCTTCTCTCCCTCCTTTTTCCGTAGTAGAGCCACCTTCTCCCGATGTTCCGTAGACTTTCGGTGCTCCTCCATGATTTCTGTATGGTGGGAGTCGAAGTTACAAGTTGGGCAGGACAGGACATAGTAATATTCGGTGTCGTCCTGATCTAGGCCAGCGAGAGGGTCTTCTATTTCCTCCATACCCAGCTGGGCGTTAGCCAGCTTTTGTTCCAAGTCCAGACATCTTTCCTGAAGAGACTTCTTCATGCGTACCTCTTCATCCAGCTTTTTCTGGGCTTTCAGCAAGTCGTTTACTAATGACCTCATTTGAGATTTTACTACTTCAACTTCTTTTGGAGATTGATTGATCGGACTATTCAATCCCTCTACGGGAGCAGCTGTTTCAGCGGTCTGTTGTTCTACGTTGACGGGAGTCAGCGTACTTTTGGCATCCAAGGGCTGCTCTGTTGCAGTCATCTCAGTCTGTGTTGCCACCTCAGCTCTTCCAATAACCTTTGAGAGCTCCGAACCCCTTTCGTTTGAATATTGAAGTTCGTGTTCAAGTTTTTCCCATTTCAGAGTCCTGTCCTTCAGCATGTGCAGGAGTTGGCTGACCGTTAACTCCTCTGACATCAGACGTTTTGTGTGCTCCTGCTCCATTTTCTCCATCAGCTGCTTCTGTTGTCTTTCCAGATTCTCCAACTCTATATCAAAGAACTCTTTCGTTGCATTCAACTCTTGCTCAAAACGGCGAAGCATTTGTTCTAATTGCTGTTGTAGTTTGAAATGGAGTTGAGTTCGAGCCCGGTGTCCCTCAGAAATGGGCACATCAGTAGACTTGCCAGACTCAGAATCCACAGTTAAACTATGTTGTTGTTGCTCAGTGGAATTCTGTGCTGAAACTTTGTCTTTTGCACCTGAGTTGGGCTTACCATCATCCGTTCCAGAGTCTGGGCCGACTATCTTCACCGAGTTCTCACTCGTTATTGTTTGTAGGAAATGCCAGTCCATATTCATTTTCCTAATCCACTCCCATCCTAGTAGTGGAGGACCTCCTTCAGATATCACATATAAGTCCATTATTTGACTGTCTTCGCCCTTGTGGACCACTGCAACCTCTATTTTCCCGATGGGGTACACTCTTTGCCCCGTGTATGTTTTCAATATAATCCCCGTATCCTGTAGGGGAATATGTTGGAATAACTTTCCGTAATCTTTCTTATTTATGACCGTCAATGCCGATCCAGTGTCCAATTCCAGTTTTACTTGGACTCCTTCTATCTGAAGAGTGACCCAAATTGTCTGGAGGTCTGCACCCTTACCAGCGTTGAGTACTCTTAAGCTAGCCAGTTCATTACTGCTAGCGTCTGAATCGGACTCCTGTTCGGTCACCTTGTGTACCTTTGCGTATTTTCCTTGCGGTGACTTCTTGTTGCTGGTCTTCTTCCCTGACCTGCATACTCTAGCTATATGTCCAAGCCTACCACAAGTTCTACATTCTTGGTTTTTAAACCAACACTGGTTCTGATCATGCGTTGTCTTTCCACAACGATAACATTTGCCAGAACTCACACCCAATTTGTGTGCACTGAGCTCCGGTGACCGTAGCTGCATTACTGCCGTGCCTCTCGCTGCGGCTTCGTGTGCTGCTGCCATAGTCGCCGCCTTCTCAAGCGTCAGCTCATTCTCCTCGAGCAGTCGCTTTTGTGTATCCTGTTTAAATAAACCACACACAAATTTGTCTCGAAGTGCCTCTGTCAGTCCCGTTCCAAACTGGCAATATTTCGCTAATTTACGCAATTCCAGCAAATATTCAGCATTGCTTTCATGCTGTAGCTGCCTTCTGTCGTAAAATTTAAATCGTTCCGCTAGCATCAGCGGCGTGGGGTTTAGATGATCTTTCAGGACAGTAACAATCTCATCGAACGTCTTATCCGCCGGTTCATCTGGTGAGAACAGGTGTTTCAATTGCCCGTATGTCTTCGCACCCATTAAATTTAATAATGTTAGAGCTTTATCTTGGTCACGAATTTTATTGGCCTTACAATAATTTTTTACTCTTTCAACATATATGGCCCAATCTTCGAGGTCACTATCAAAGGTGCTAATATTCCCGTGTTTAGGCATTGTAGATTTGCAATTTCTCAGATTTTATTTTCTTTACTTGTTATCAAAGATGGCGGCTTCCCGCTCTTGCCGTCGTCCTCCGCCCACAAAATGGCGGTTTTCCCGCGCTTGGCGGTCTTCACCCGTCCCCCGACGCCGTCTCCCTTCAGCCCTCGAGTGCGGCCCTTATCTTCGCCGCGATCGCCCGAGTGCTGCCCTTATCAGCGGATGCGATCGCTGGATCGCGAAGTGGCTCCCGACCGAAGCGGCTCTTGCTCGCTCCCTCCCGGGCTCTGGCTTACCCGCTCGCGCGTTTCACCGCGGCTCTTATCAGGGATTGCGATCGCCCTTATCTTCTCCAACTTCCCCAGCCCTGTCTTTGCAGCCAACACTGCACGGCTTACCCCACCACCTAGGTTGAACAAGGAAACTGCAGAAAGACTTCTGTCAGTCGCTGGAAGCTGTCAGTCGCTGATGGAGGCTTCAGAGTCCTAAAGCCTGTCGCTTCTAGTGGGGTGGTGATGTTTGAAACCTCTCTTCAACTGCCGCAGGGTAAGAACCTGACTCGTCGCCAGTGTTAAGTCTGTGAGTTGTTCAAGTAATTAATACTCAGACTTAATCAGTAACAATAAAACAGGTCTTTACTGGTTGGAGGTAGGGACTACACGTAGCTCTTTACTTCATGCCCACAGGCGGGAACTGAGGGGAGATCAGTACCCACAGTACTATTTATACCCCTAAGGCCAGGAGTGGTACTGCGTATCACTACGCCCTACAAGTAGTGCAGTCCTGTCCATAGGTTCAAAGTAGCACACATATTACATACACAACAAAAGTGACCCTGGGGCACATCATCCAGCACCCACCTCCCTTTTGTACTCAGTGATCTCTGCCTCCTCCAGGAAGCCATCCAATTCCCTTCTGAACATTTACATAGCAGCATAGAGACATTAGGAGCAGGAGGAGGCCATTCAGCCCCTCGAGCCCATTCCACCATTCAATCAGATCATAGCTGATCTGTATCTTATCTCCATTTACCTGCCTTAGCTCCATATCCCTTGATAGCCTTACCTAACAAAACTCTATCGATCACAGTCTTGAAAGCTCCAATTGTCCCAGAATCCACAGCCTTTTGGTGGAGACAATTCCCGATTTAAAGTATAAGATTGCAGTGAAACTTTACCCACAGCTCGAACCAGCAACATCTTCTATGATCTTCTGGGAGAAGGAAACCCTACTGACATCTGACATAGTCTGTTAACTTTAAGCGCATGTCCTCTCATTCCCCTAGTTAATCTAATTCAGATAACCTGCCCACACATCGAGAAAAGTGCCTTTCCACATCTCAGTGCTGAGAATGAGAGGTGTCTAACTGATGTCTTACACCTCAATTTCAGCTGAAAGGCTGCTGGATTGTCATGGTCACCTGCTTAACTGGGTCCAGTAGTGTCGTGATTATGTTACTTGCACTCATAATCCAGAGAACATGAGTTCAAATTCCATGACAGCAGTTTGAGAATTTGAATTGAGTTTAATAAATAATCTGGAAATAAAAAGCTGGTATCACTAAAAGTGACCACGAAGCTGTTGGATTGTCATAAAAACCCAACTGGTTCAATGATGTCCTATAGGGAAGGAAAGCTGCCATCCTTACCCAGTCTGGCACCAAGTTAGACCTATGCCTACTGTTGCTATGGTGTGTTATATTTGAGCCATAAGGCAGTAACTCATCAAATAGTTCGGATGGCATGACGGGGAGCATTTTATCGACATCATATATAACTGTTTGGGTAAGGCTGATAATTGCTTCAATTGGAAGCTTCCTGCCCAGCTAGGCTACTGATTAGACTGACGGACAACAATAGGAAGCGAGAAGCTCTACAGGAGGATAACAACTCAAATGAACTAAAACCAGTATCCCATCCTCCATTCAAGTGCAGCCAAACCTTTCCAGCAATACACCAGTAACTGGCCTAAAATCGCTATTATTTTATCAATTCTATGCAGCTTTACAATGACACATTCTCCACAATGACATCTGATTCCCCAATCCTGGTTAATCAACATATCATCAAACTACCCATGAGCAGTGCCAAAGACCGGCTACTATATTAAGGACATATGAACATAGGAACATAAGAAATAGGAGCAGGAGTCAGCCATACGGCCCCTCGAGCTTGCTCCGCCATTCAATAAGATCATGGTTGACCATCGACCTCAACTCCATTTTCCCATCCGATCTCCATGGGGGAAAAATTCAGTTCGTTTGCACCTCCCTTTAGCACCTTAAGCGGGCGCTAATGGGGCTCAAAGCAACTAGCACCCGAGCACGGCGATGTCTGCGCCGCTCGCGAAATTGACCAGACATTTTGCGGCGGTGCTAAACAACACCGTCCGATCTCCTGCGCCCGCAGATTTTGACGTCATTTGAGCATGCAATGCCCTTATGGCGACCCGGACCAGATATTGAGTGGTGCCCCCCTCCTTTCCGCCTGGCGAAAGCAATGACAGGTAGACTGGAACGTTTCCCAGTTGGTGTGGGGCTGGTGGGGCACTATTTAAAGGCAGCCTCTTCCTGATTTTTTTCTGTGGTAGACATTATTGAACCACTCATTCTGACAGAGAGAGAGATTCTGAGAGAGAGAAGGAGAGACTTCTGCATGGAGTCAATGCTGTGTGAAGTAGTTTTGGCTACTGAGCTCACTTAGCAGGTACTTTTGGATTTGACCTTCATTACTTCGATTGCCAAGAGACTATGGGGGCTGCACTGATTCCGGGCGTCGTCCTGCACCTGCAGATTTGGAGGCGACAGAGACGCAGAGAGAGAGTGGCAATCATGGCCAGATGGAGGAGGGCAAACAGGCCACTGTACAGGAGACCTTACCCTCCCAGGGTATTTCGCCAACAATTCTCCTACATTAATATGTCTGAGGAGCAGTGTTTGCAAAGGCTGCACTTCAGTAAGGAGGTGGTGACTGAGCTCTGCCACCTGCTGCAGCCAGAAATGCAGCCTCTACTGAGGACCAGGACATCGCTGTCGGTGGCAGTGAAAGTCACAGTGGCTCTGAACTTTTATGACACCGGCTCCTTTCAAGCAGCCACTGGTGACATCGCCAATATCTCCCAGTTCGCGGTCCATTACTGCATCCATCAGGTCACAAATGCCCTCTATAAAAGGAGACGCCAGTACATCTCTTTCCTGATGACCCGGGCCAAACAGCATGAATGCGCATTGGGCTTTGCGAGGATAGCGGGCTTCCCCATGGTGCAGGGCGCCATTGACTGCACGCATATGGCATTGCATGCACCACATGAGAATGCAGAGGGTTTCCGCAACCGCGTAGGATTCCACTCCTTAAATGTCCAGTTGGTCTGTGACCACAGACGACTGATACTCACTGTCAATGCCCGCTACCCTGGCAGCAGCCACAATGCATTCATCCTGTGAAAGACTGCTGTGGCAGAACCTTTCCAGGCACTGCATCACCCAAGTGGTTGGCTCCTCGGGGACAAGGGTTATCCACTGTGCACCTGGCTGATGACACCACTCCGTAACCCCAACACCCCTGCTGAGCTGCAGTACAACGAGAGCCAACTCACCACCAGGAACATCGTTGAGCACACAATCGGCGTGCTCAAGCAATGGTTCCGCTGTCTGGACCACTCAGGAGGAGCCCTGCAGTACTCACCTGAGCAAGTCTCCCTCTTCATAGTTGTGTGCTGCATGCTGCATAACCTGGCAATCCTCAGGACCCAGCCAATGTTACCGGGCCTTGGAGCACCACCGGAGGAGGAGGAGGAAGAGGAGGAGAAAGAGGAGGGGGATGATCATCAGCAGCACCAAGGGAGGGAGGCCCACAATGTTGAAACTGGAAGGGCCGTCCATCAACGGCTGATAGCAAGCCGCTTCTAGGCCCCTGCTGAGGAAATGGTTTCTGCCATTGAGAACAACATGAATGAAACCAACCTGCAACCCCTAAGCCGGCCAAGGCAGCAATGATTCCAAAGACCAAACATGTACATTTTGAATACAAAAAGTTATTTATTTTACAAACCCTGTGTGTGTCATTTCTTCATGACAAACTAATAGAAAGAAACACAAAAAACAGTCATTAGCATAACTGGTTCTCACAACCTGGAGATAATGTCTGACGTAATAAAACTCACTACGCACTTGGTTTTGTAATGTATGTACCTTTAAGGGGGGAACTACTTTCTACAGCTCATGTATACTGTAGTACCGGCAGTGACCACACCTGCATATAACGCTGAGTAGTAATCTGTTGTTTCAGTTGCAGTTTGAACCACATTGAGTAAACACCTGTTGTACCGTTCTCTGCAGTCCTTTTCTTATTATTACACGGACGTAACAGTGGCGACGAGCAAGTTCGAACCTACCTGCAACTCTGCATCACCTCCCAGGGATTCGCTCCTGGAGAACAGTGGAAGAAGGTCAAGTCCAGAAGCACGGGCGTCGACCATGGGCAACCGCCCAGTCATCCAGCGGAGATTTGAGCATCGCAGGGGAGGCTGTCGAGAGCCAGGCTTGGCTTTCCAGTCACGGTGGTCCAGCGAAATGGGCTGGCAACAGGTACTGCGCAGACCCTTCCCGGACAGCGACGGGCTAGAGCCCGACCGAGCGGCACAGAAAAAGGCCGAGCAGTGTCGACGGGGGAGAGAGAGAGGGCAGAGCGCACATAGCGCAGCTGGTTTTCAGGACTGAGCGGCGTTAACGGGGGAGAGAGGGGAGAGAGAGCAGAGCACAGCCGGTGGTCAAGGGCCGAGCAGCGTCAACGGGGGAGAGAGGCGCGCAGGAAAACACGAGGCGCTGACATTGCCATGAGGACCGCAGAGAGCGGCGTTGGCAGCAGTGCAGGAGCAGCGCACTGTTGTGTATGTCCCTTTAAGGGGATAACTGGTCTTAGACTGCAGTACCGGCAGTGACCACTCCTGTATAAAAGGCCCTAGCAGGCTTCTGTAGTTTCACTTTCAAGCTGCCTCTTGTTCAGTAAAGTACCTGTTAACTGTTCTCCCGAAGTCCGTGTATTATTGGGGCACGGACTTTACACGCACGAAACCCACAGGGCGTCGCCATTTGCCACGAGGACCGCCGAGAGCGGCGTTGGCAGCAGCGCGGGAGACGCCATTTTAAGCCGCAGCGGGGAAGAAAGGAAAGCATGGGAGATGCCATTTTAAGCCAGTCTAACCACACCCAAAAATGCCGAAGAGTGGCAGTATCACAGCGTTCGACAATGAAGTCGAAGATTGGACGACATAGTCGAACGCATAGAAGTATACTGCAAGGCGAATGAAGTGCCAGATGACAAGAAAGCGCTGGTATTGTTGAATTCAATGGGTGCAAAAACATATGGCTTACTACGAAACCTAGTAACCCCAGAGAAGCCAGTAGAAAAGGATTTTGAAAACATAGTGAATGTGGTAAACCACTGTTTGTATTTCACTGTGTACATGCCTGTACATGCCTCGGCTGGCTCCTCCCACGAGTCCAGGTATAAAGGTGACTGCTCCACAGTCCCTCTACATTCTGGACCGGTCGACCACTCGAGGCACACCTTCATTCTCTTGTTAATTAAAGCCTGTTAATTACTCACTTAATCTCAGTCTTTTGAGTTATTGATAGCGCATCAATTTTATTAACAAGATTTTTATAATGGAGAAGATCCTCACACCAGCATGCCTGGACTTAGATCATCGGGAGGCGGACTCATCCACCAAGTTTACTCACTGGCTTAGGTGTTTCAAAAAATTCCTGACCGCCTCCACTGCAATCAAATCGGACGAGGACAAACTGGATGCCCTGACCTCCAAAGTGAACCACCGAGTGTACTCAGTCATCCAGGACGTGACCTCGTATGTGGATGCTATCAAACTCCTCAAGGACCAGTACACGCGCCCAGTGAATGAGGTGTACGCTAGGCACCTCCTGGGGAGTCGTAAACAACAACCTGGGGAATCGACCGAGGAATACCTTCAGGCACTGTCTGTGCTTGGCCGGGCCTGTGGTTGCAAGGATGTAAAGGCCACCGTGTACACAGAGGAACTTATCCGGGTCGCTTTTGTAGCGGGCCACAGGTCCAATTACACCTGACAGCGACTGCTGGAGCAGAGTGACCTCGATCTCAACAAGGCCTCTGAACTAGCACTATCATTGGACGCAGCCTACCGGGGCATGGATGCCTACTCCTCTGCACCGTGGACGCCGCGGGGAACGACAGCCTGGGACACGGTAGGACCATCTCATAGCGCCGTGCCACCCCAGCCACAGCCCAGCAACGGCCCAACTACCGCAGCAGTGTCCCAAGGCCAGACGGCAGTGCCCCAAGGCCAGAAATGCTACTTCTGTGGCCAGGCCAAACACCCCAGAGCACGCTGCCCGGCGAAAAATGCGACCTGCTCGGGCTGCGGGAAGAAGGGACACTACGCCAGCATCTGCAGAGCCAAAGCCACCCCGAACCCCAGCAGCGCCGCGTGTGGGCCGTGCGGGCCGCCATCTTGGGCCTCCCCAGCCATGTGCGAACCACCGGAACAGCAGCCATTTTGGACGCCTCCAGCCACATGGGGATCATGGACGCCGCCATCTTGGACGACAGCCGGGACACAACAGGCCCCCAACACCGCCTCATCTGATACCCGCAGCGACACACCGACCACTACGCTGGCCTCCGTTACGCTGGACCAAGCGAGACCGCACCAACTGGCCCGGTCCACAATGGACATTAAGGTAAATGGTCACGAAACAATCTGCCTTTTTTACTCTGGGAGCACGGAGAGCTTCATCCACCCCAACACGGTGCGGCGTTGCTCTCTCCCAGTCCTGCCTGCGCACCAACGGAATTTCTATGGCCTCCGAGTCCCAGTCGGCGGACATTGACGGCTACTGCGTGGTGGCACTCGTAGTAGACGGGACTGTGTACGATAATTTTAAACTTCTGGTCCTGCCCGACCTCTGCGCTGCCGTTCTACTGGGGTTAGATTTTCAGTGCCACCTTAAATGTGTTACGATGGCGTACGGTGGACCCCTCCCCCCACTCACAGTCCGCAGCCAGCAGCTTCAAAATTGCCCGCTGCGCACCAGGTGCAACTTCTCCACAATCAGAGTCACCCCCCCCCCACTGTTTGCTAACCTCACCCCCGACTGCAAGCCCATCGCCACAAAGAGCAGGCGATACAGTGCCGGGGACGGGGTTTTCATTAAAACCGAAGTGGAGCGGCTCCTGAAAGAAGGGATTATTGAGGGCAGCACCAGCCCCTGGCGAGCCCAGGTTGTGGTCGTTAAGACCGGCGAGAAGCAGCGCCTGGTCATCGACTGCAGCCAGACAATAAATCGCTACACCCTGCTGGACGCTTACCCACTCCCCCGCATAGCTGATATGGTCAACCAGATCGCGCAGTACCGCGTCTTCTCGACCGTTGACCTGAAATCAGCGTACCACCAGCTCCCTATCCGCCCTGAGGACCGCCAGTATACTGCCTTTGAGGCAAACGGCCGCCTCTACCACTTCCTTAGGGTTCCCTTTGGCGTCACCAACGGGGTCTCCGTCTTCCAAAGGGAGATGGACCGGATGGTCGATCAAAATGCGTTGCAGGCCACTTTCCCATATCTGGACAATGTGACCATCTGCGGCCATGACTTGCAGGACCATGACGCAAACCTCGAAAAATTCCTCCGCACCACCCAACTCCTGAACCTGACGTATAACAAGGAGAAGTGCATATTCCGCACAACCCGCCTCGCCATCCTTGGCTGTGTTGTGGAACACGGAGTCATCGGTCCCGACCCCGACCGGATGCGTCCCCTTATGGAACTCCCACTGCCCCACTGCCTCAAGGCCCTGAAGATGTGCCTAGGGTTTTTCTCCTATTACGCCCAGTGGGTCCCCTACTATGCGGATAAGGCCCGTCCGCTGATCAAGTCCACCTCCTTTCCCGTGACGGCAGAGGCCCGCTTAGCCTTCCACCGTATCAAGGAAGACATTGCCAAAGCCACCATGCACGCAGTGGACGAATCCATCCCCTTCCAGGTGGAAAGCGACGCGTCCGACTTTGCCCTGGCCGCTACCCTTAATCAGGCGGGGAGACCTGTGGCCTTCTTTTCACGAACCCTCCAGGGCCCGGAGACCAGACACTCCGCTGTTGAGAAGGAGGCCCAGGCTATTGTGGAGGCTGTGCGTCATTGGAGGCACTACCTGGCCGGAAAACGATTTACCCTGCTCACTGACCAGCGTTCAGTTGCCTTTATGTTTAACAACAAGCAGAGGGGCAAAATCAAAAATGACAAGATCTTGAGGTGGAGAATCGAACTTTCCACCTACAATTACGAGATCTTGTACCGGCCCGGGAAGCTCAATGAACCCCCGGATGCTCTATCGCGTGGCACCTGCGCCAGCGCGCAGATCGATAGACTGCGGGCCCTCCACAATGACCTCTGCCACCCGGGGGTCACCAGGTTCTTCCACTTCATCAAGGCCCGCAACCTGCCTTACTCCATTGAGGAGGTCAGGACCATGACCAGGAACTGCCAAGTCTGCGCTGAGTGCAAACCGCACTTTTATAGACCAGACAGGGCCCACCTGATAAAAGCCACTCGCCCCTTCGAGCGCCTGAGCGTTGATTTTAAAGGGCCTCTCCCCTCCTCCGACCGCAATGTGTACTTCCTCAATATTATTGATGAGTACTCCCGTTTCCCGTTCGCCATCCCCTGCCCGGATATGACCAGTGCCACGGTCATTAAATGTCTGAACGATCTCTTCACCCTGTTCGGTTTCCCCAGCTATATCCATAGCGACCGGGGCTCATCGTTTATGAGCGACGAACTCCGTCAGTACCTGCTAACTAGGGGTATTGCTACAAGCAGGACCACCAGTTACAACCCCCGGGGGAACGGACAGGTGGAAAGAGAAAATGCGACAGTTTGGAAGGCCGCCCTGCTAGCCTTAAAGTCTAGGGGCCTTCCAACCTCCCGCTGGCAGGATGTGCTCCCCGATGCGCTCCACTCTATTCGGTCACTGCTCTGCACTGCCACTAACGCCACCCCTCATGAGAAAATGTTTGTCTTCCCAAGGAAGTCCACATCGGGGACATCGCTACCGCCATGGCTGACGTCCCCAGGGCCGGTCCTACTGAGAAGGCACGTGAGGACCCATAAAACGGACCCCCTGGTCGAGAGGGTCGACCTCCTCCACGCCAACCCCCAGTATGCTTACATTGCATACCCGGACGGGCGGGAGGACACAGTCTCCATAAGAGACCTTGCACCCTCGGGGGCCGCAGTAACCCACTACTCACTACCACCCCCCCCCACGATCCGACATCCAGCCCCAGCAGACGGCAGGCCTGGGCCCCGCGACCCGCTTGACATCTACGAGGACGACACGCCTGTGCCACAGCCCACGCAGGACTCGACGCCGGAATCTCCACTGCCGCTGCCATCGCCACGCCGATCACAGCGGCAGACAAGACCTCCGGAGAGACTCCAATACACTAACTTTTAATACACTTCACCCCGCCGGACTCAATTTTAAACAAGGGGTGAATGTGGTAAACCACTGTTTGTATTCCACTGTGTACATGCCTGGACATGCCTCGGCTGACTCCTCCCACAAGTCCTAGTATAAAGGTGACTGCTCCCCAGCCCTTTGTATTTCTGGACCGGTCGACCACTCGAGGCAGACCTTCATTCTTTTGTTAATAAAAGCCTTTAGTTACTCTCTTAACTCTCATTCTTTTATGAGTAATTGATAGCGCATCACCTGATAAAAGCCACTCGCCCCTTCGAGCGCCTGAGCGTTGATTTTAAAGGGCCTCTCCCCTCCTCTGACCGCAATGTGTACTTCCTCAACATTATTGATGAGTACTCCCGTTTCCCGTTCGCCATCCCCTGCCCGGATATGACCAGTGCCACGGTCATTAAATGTCTGAACGACCTCTTCACCCTGTTCGGTTTCCCCAGCTATATCCATAGCGACCGGGGCTCATCGTTGATGAGCGACGAACTCCGTCAGTACCTGCTAGCTAGGGGTATTGCCACAAGCAGGACTACCAGTTACAACCCCCGGGGGAACGGACAGGTGGAAAGAGAGAATGAGACAGTTTGGAAGGCCGCCCTGCTAGCCTTAAAGGCTAGGGGCCTTCCGACCTCCCGCTGGCAGGATGTGCTCCCCGATGCGCTCCACTCTATTCGGTCACTGATCTGCACTGCCACTAACGCCACCCCTCATGAGAAAATGTTTGTCTTCCCAAGGAAGTCCACATCGGGGACATCGCTACCGCCATGGCTGACGTCCCCAGGGCCGGTCCTACTGAGAAGACATGTGAGGACCCATAAAACGGACCCCCTGGTCGAGAGGGTCGACCTTCTCCACGCCAACCCCCAGTATGCTTACATTGCGTACCCGGACGGGTGGGAGGACACAGTCTCCATACGAGACCTCGCACCCTCGGGGGCCGCAGTAACCCACTACCCACTACCACCCCCCCCCCACGATCCAATATCCAGCCCCAGCAGATGGAAGGCCTGGGCCCTGCGACCCGCTCGACGCCTACGAGGACTACACACCAGTGCCCCAGCCTACACGGGACTCGACGCCGGAAGCTTCACTACCCCTGCCGTCGCCACGTCGATCACAGCGGCAGGCAAGACCTCCGGAGAGACTCCAATACACTAACTTTTAATACACTTCACCCCGCCGGACTCAATTTTAAACAAGGGGTGAATGTGGTAAACCACTGTTTGTATTCCACTGTGTGCATGCCTGTACATGTCTCGGCTGGCTCCTCCCACGAGTCCAGGTATAAAGGTGACTGCTCCACAGTCCCTCTACATTCTGGACCGGTCGACCACTCGAGGCACACCTTCATTCTCTTGTTAATAAAAGCCTGTTAATTACTCGCTTAATCTCAGTCTTTTGAGTTATTGATAGCGCATCACCTGTTAACTGTTCTCCCGAAGTCCGTGTATTATTGGACTTTACACGCACGAAACCCACAGGGCATCACCATTTGCCACGAGGACTGCCGAGAGCGGCATTGGCAGCAGCGCAGGAGACGCCATTTTAAGCCGCAGCGGGGAAGAAAGGAAAGCGTGGGAGACACCATTTTAAGCCAGTCTAACCACACCCAAAAATGCCGAAGAGTGGCAGTATCACAGCGTTCGACAATGAAGTCGAAGATTGGACGACATAGTCGAACGCATAGAAGTATACTGCAAGGTGAATGAAGTGCCAGATGACAAGAAAGCGCTGGTATTGTTGAATTCAATGGGTGCAAAAACATATGGCTTACTACGAAACCTAGTAACCCCAGAGAAGCCAGTAGAAAAGGATTTTGAAAACATAGTGTCAATCCTACAGGACCACTTAAACCCCACACCGCCACTGATAACAGAAAGATTTAAGTTTCACAAAAGGAACCAGCATAAAGATAAAAGTAATGCTGAGTATTTAACGGAACTGCACAAGCTACCGAAACACTGCCAGTTTAGAACGGGACTAGCAGATACTTTAAGGGACAAGTTTGTGTGTGGGCTTCAAAGTGAAGGAACCCAGAAATGGCTTCTATCAGAAAAGGATCTTACGCTGGACAAGGCTTTCAGCATTGCAGTATCACATGAAGCAGCAGCACGGGGTGCTGCAGAGATACAATGGAGACCGCCAGAATATGGCACAAATGAAATGTCATACGGAAGAGTGAAGTGCTATCGCTGCGGCAGAACAACACACGACCATAATGATTGCTGGTTCAAGGACAAAGTGTGCAGACAGTGTGGAAAAGTAGGACACATAGCAAGAGTCTGCAGGTCAGGAAAGAAAACCAGCAGCAAGAAATCTCCACAGGGGAAGTACAAGAAGGTACATAAGGTGATGGAGAGTAGTTCAGACTGTTAAGTCTGTGTGCTATAATGAGAATTACTACACAGACCACAAGAGTAACTTTTAACAGGTCTTTACTAGTCGAAGATCAGGGCGGAACTGCCCAATAAATCATTACACAGCACTTATATACCGGTGTGGTCACCACCGGTATTACAGTATACAGCAGCCAAGATAAAGTAGTGCAACTCTTAAAATAGTTCTCTTAAAGGTGGAACGGTTACATACACCACAATCCTCCCTTTTTAGCTTAACAATATATATTCCCCATTAACATAACATAATAACATATATACACAACTTCATGTACAACAGTTCACAGATTCAGTCTCTCTGGAGGCTTCCTGACTCGGTCCGGATAACGCCTCGGTGGTGTAGTAGTTTTCGGTGGTGTAGTAGGTTCTTTTGGCAAGGTCGATTCGGCTTGAATGCCAGTGTCGGGTTCATCTGATTCCAGTATCACCGGATCGGAGGTAGATACTATGGGTATCTCTGCTTCATCATTAGGCGTATAGAGTTGTGGAGTAGGGTGTCCCTTTTTGGATGACTCTATGATCTGGTCAACATGGCGCCTTATTATGCTTTCACCAATGTCCACGGTATACATCAGCGGTCCTAGTCGTGTGCAAATAGTTCCAGGCTGCCATTTCTCGGTACGGTAGTCCCGGGCCAAAACTTGTTGACCTATCTGGAAGGTTCTAGTTGGCCTTTCATTCATGCCTTGAAATTGCCGGTTCTCTACGTCCCTTCTGATGTTTGGCTTGATCAAATCCAGCCGGCATCTTAGTCTTCTATTGAAAAACATCATGGCGGGAGTTTGGTTTGTGACCGCATGTGTTGCATTCCTGTACGCCAACAAGAAGTTATCCACCTTATGTTGTAGATTTATGTCTTCCTTACCCATGGCCTTTATGGCCTTCTTGAAGGTCTGGACAAACCTTTCAGCTAATCCATTGGTGGCGGGATGGTATGGGGCGGACGTGTAGTGCTTAACCCCATTGTTTTTTAAGAACTTCCTGAATTCTTCGGACACGAATTGCGGTCCATTATCAGAACAGATCTGTTCCGGCAGCCCATTCCTGGCAAATATGGTCCTTAATACTGTGATGGTTTTTTCCGTGGTGGTGGAGGACATCTTTATTACCTCCGGCCACTTGGAGTGTGCATCCACCGCGATTAAGAACATTGAGTCCATAAATGGACCAGCAAAGTCGATATGTACCCTTTGCCATGGAGATGAGGGCCACTCCCATGGATGTAGAAGGGCTTGTGGTGGGGCGTTTTGGACCTTCTGACATCCTAGACAGCTCTTGGTCATTTCTTCAATGTCTCCATCGATACCTGGCCACCACACAAACGCTCTGGCTAGGTTCTTCATTTTCACTCCACCCAGATGCCCCTCGTGAAGCTCCTTTAGCACTTTACTCTCGAGTTTGGGTGGAATCACCACTCTGGATCCACACATCAAGGTTCTTCGGCACACTGACAGCTGTTCTCTTCTTTGCGAGAATGCTGGCAACAGTGGTTCGCCATGTGCTGGCCATCCCTTCACCGTTAAATCGTTGACTCGTGAGAGAGTCGGGTCATTTCTCATTTCTTTTTCAATGGTAGAATTTGTTACTGGTAGACATTCCACTATGGTTGAGTGGAACATCTCCACTGGGTCCACTGTAGGCGCCTCTTCTACCGTTGGCAACGGTAGGCACGATAAACCATCAGCATTCCCATGCTGTTTTGACCCTTTGTATTCTATGTCATATTGGTGTGCCCCTAGGAAAAGGGACCACCTCTGTAGCCTTTGCGTTGTCATAATGGAAACGCCCTTTTTAGGGTTGAATATGGATACCAACGGCTGGTGGTCTGTCAGCAGTGTAAACTTCTGGCCCTGCAGGTAATGATTAAACTTCTTTACTCCCCACACCAGGCTGAGAGCCTCCCTATCTATCTGAGCATAGTTGCGCTCAGCAGAGGTCAATGATCTGGATGCAAATGTGACTGGCCTTTCCGAGCCATTTGGCCACTTGTGTGACAGTTGTGCTCCAATACCATAAGGAGAAGCATCACAAGGTAAACGAATAGGTAGTGTCGGGTTGAAGTGAGCCAACACTTCCTCTGAGGTGATCAATGCCTTGCTTTTGCGAAAGGCCTTCTTACAGTCCTCGCTCCACTTACATGGTACGTCTTTCTGCAAAAGAGCATTCAGCGGGTGCAGCACCGTGGATAGATTTGGCAGAAACTTATGGTAATAGTTAATCAACCCTAGGAACGACCTCAACTGGGATACATTTTCCGGAGCGGGAGCCTTCACAACAGCTTCGATCTTGTCAGGTGACTTGTGCAGCCCCTCCTGGTCAATGACATGACCACAGTACGAGATCCGTTTCTGAAAGAACTCACATTTCTGGCGATTAACTCGAAGGCCATATTCCTTCAACCTGGTGAGCACCAGTTTCAAATTTGCAAGGTGTTCCTCATCGTCATCTCCTGTAATCAGGATATCGTCCAAGTAACATTGAGTGCTTGGAATTCCCTGTAATACCTGCTCCATGGCCCTCTGCCAAATTGCTGGAGCCGAAGCCACTCCAAAAACCAGTCTATTATATCGATACAAGCCTCTGTGCGTGTTGATTGTGAGATACTGGCGCGACTCTTCCTCAACTTCCATCTGTAAGTACGCTTGCGCCAGGTCTATCTTGGTGAAGCGTTTCCCGCCAGACAATGAAGCAAAGATATCCTCAATCCGCGGAAGCGGATATTGCACCGTGTGAAGCACCAGATTAACTGTGATCTTGAAGTCTCCACAGATGCGGACCTTCCCCGGTTCCCCTGGCTTGTTACTCGATGAACGCTTCATGACGGGAACAATGGGCGTGGCCCACTCACTCCAGTCCACCTTAGACAGTACTCCTGAACGTTCTAGCCCTTCCAGCTCAGCTTCCACAGCAGGTCGTATCGCATAAGGTACCGGTCTGGCTTTGAAAAATTTTGGGTTTGCATGTTCTGCAATCTTGATTTTTGCCTTAATTCCTCTCAGTGTTCCCAGTCCCTGTTGGAACACCTCTTTAGCCTCATCCAATATTCTGGACAATCGTTCAGGTTTGACATCTTTTTTCCCGGAATCTACCGTTATTGCGTTTAGGGAGTGCCAGTCCATATTTATTTTCCTGATCCACTCCCGTCCCAGAAGTGGTGGACCTCCCTCAGGTAGTACATATAAGTCCATTCCTTGGTGTTCTTTGCCCTTGTATACCACCTTGACTTTTATCTTTCCGATGGGGTATACTCTTTGCCCCGTGTATGTCTGCAATACTATCTTCGTATCCCGTAGGGGAATATGTTTGAATAACCATTTGTAATCTTGCTTATTCATGACCGTCAACGCCGATCCGGTGTCCAATTCCATCTTCATTTGGACTCCTGCTATCTGCAGTGTGACCCAGATAGTTTGTCGGTCAGCTTCCTTAATCACATTGTGAATTCTCAGACTAACCTGTTCCTTGCTGTTGGAGTCTGAATCCGAATTCTGTTCATCCGAACTCTTCTCAGCCACCTTATGTACCTTTCTGCACCTTTCCTGCGGTGACTTTTTGTTGCTGGTCTTCTTTCCTGACCGGCATACTTTAGCTATGTGACCAAGCTTGCCACATTTTCTACATTCCTGGTTTTTAAACCAGCATTGGTTCTGATCGTGTGTTGTCTTCCCACAACGATAACATTTTGTTGTACCCAAAGCCATTTGATCTACGCTGAGTACCGCTGCCTTCAGCTGCATTTCCGCAGTGCCTCTCGCTGCGGCTTCGTGGGATGCTGCAATAGAGACAGTCTTATCAAATGTAAGATCATTCTCTTCAAGCAGCCGCTTTTGTGTTCCTTCTTTCGACAATCCACACACGAATTTGTCTCTCAGTGCCTCTGTCAGGCTTTCCCCAAACTGGCAGTGTTTCGCTAGCTTACGCAGTTCAATTAAATACTCCGCGTTGCTTTCCTCTTTCAGTTGCGTTCTCGCATAAAATTTAAATCGTTCCGCTAACATCAGCGGTGTGGGGTTCAAATGATTTTTCAGGACAGCAACAATTTTAGCGAAAGTCTGATCCGTCGGTTTAGCTGGTGATAGAAGATGCTTCAATAGCCCATATGTCTTCGCACCCATTGAGTTTAGTAAGGTTAGTGCTTTATCTTCATCTGACATTTTATTTGGCTTACAATATATCTCTATGCGTTCTACATACGTGGCCCAATCTTCAACATCGGGATCGAAATCATTGATGTTACCACGCTTAGCCATCTTCCCAACCTTCTTGAGAAACAAAAAGAAATTTTTCTTTTATTTATTTATTTTTTCCAAAATGGCGGTTTCCCGCGCTTGTCTTCATCCCCCGCCTACGAAAATGGCGGCTTCCCGCGTTTCCCTTTCTCCCCCGCTGGCTGTAATGGCAATTGCCGTATTGCTGCGTTCGCCCTCCCCAGCGGTTTTCAAATCGTGCCTCCCAGCCCCTGCTGCAGTCCGGTCCTTTCCCCCGGCTGCGGCTGAGTTCTCCGCGGTTTTTTTTTTAATTTTCTCCCGCGCCTTACGCTGACCCGGTCGCTGCGCCTCGCGGCCTCGGTAGCTGCCCGGCCTTTTTCACCGGTCGTGGTCGAGCTTTCTCTCGACGCTGTTGCGTCTCCCAGCCCGCTGGCAGCCCGGCCTTTTACACCGGCTGCGTTTGCATTCACCGCGGCTCCCGTGCCTTACGCTGCCCCAGTCTCAGCGCCTCTGGCCCCGACTTCTGTCCGGCTCTTTTCCCCGGCCATGGTCGAGTTCTCCGCCCTTATATCCTCCGTTTTTCCCTCCCCTACTTCACAGCCAACGTGGCCGACTTGCTGCTCGTCGCTGATCGGCTTACCCACCACCGTGATAGAAGGGATGATCACTGCCTGTTGCTGATGGAAGGCTTCGTGTCAGAATTCTTCCTTTGCTCTGCAGACCCGAGTCTTTTCTCAGCAGGATGATGAGGGCGGATGCCTCCTCTCAACGCCCGTCAACTGCCTTGGATGTATCTCTGCCGCAGGGTAAGATCGTACTCGTCGCCACTGTTAAGTCTGTGTGTTATAATGAGAATTACTACACAGACCACAAGAGTAACTTTTAACAGGTCTTTACTAGTCGAAGGTCAGGGCGGAACTGCCCAATAAATCATTACACAGCACTTATATACCGGTGTGGTCACCACCGGTATTACAGTATACAGCAGCCAAGATAAAGTAGTGCAACTCTTAAAATAGTTCTCTTAAAGGTGGAACGGTTACATACACCACACAGACGAACAGAAGAGTGATACAGACTCCGGAAGCAAGGAGCTGGGTTGTCTGAAACCACATAATATGATCAAAACGGAGGATCACCAAACTATCTGGGTCACGCTCAAGATAGCAGGAGTCCAAGTGAAAATGGAATTGGACACAGGATCAGCCCTAACAGTCATAAACCGAAGGGACTACAAGCGGCTATTCTCACATATACCCTTGAGAGATACAAAGATTGTCTTGAAGACGTACACGGGGCAAAAAGTCTACCCCAAAGGAAAAATAAGGGCGAACATTATATATAACAGCAGGGAAACACCAAAAATGGACCTATATGTATTGCCAGATGGAGGACCACCACTATTAGGACGTGACTGGATCCGGAAGATACAGCTAGATTGGCATTCCATACAAGCACTGACTGTAGATGCCAAAAAGGATGATGACGTCACACCTGGACGACTGTCAAAAATGCTAACTGACGCACAAGAAGTGTTCCAGCAGGGACTCGGAACACTAAAAGGCATAACAGCGACGATCAAAATAGAGGAAAATGCAAGCCCAAAGCTTTTTATGCCCAGACTGGTACCTTATGCGATCCGCCCAGCCGTCGAAGCAGAGCTGGAAGGTTTGGAACGTTCAGGAGTACTGTCCAAAGTGGACTGGAGTGAGTGGGCTACACCCATCATTCCTGTAATGAAGAGGTCGTTGAGTAATATGCCTGGGGAACCAAAGAAGGTTCGCATCTGTGGGGACTTTAAGGTGACAGTGAACCCAATCCTTCACACTGTACAATATCCGCTTCCGCGGATTGAAGATATTTTCGCCTCGCTATCTGGAGGGAAATGCTTCACTAAGATTGATCTGGCCCAGGCGTACCTGCAAATGGAGGTAGAAGAAGCCTCGAAACAGTACCTCACGATCAACACTCATAAAGGTCTCTACCAATACAACCGGCTGGTGTTCAGGGTAGCATCAGCTCCGGCTATTTGGCAAAGAGCAACGGAACAAGTCCTGCAAGGGATTCCAGGGACCCAGTGTTATTCGGACGTCATCCTGGTCACGGGCGAAAATGACAGTGATCACCTCGCCAACCTGGAGCAGGTGCTCAGTAGATTGAAGGAATATGGGCTCCGAGCTAATCGCCACAAATGCGAGTTTTTCCAGAAGCAGATCTCGTATTGTGGCCACGTTATTGATAAAGAGGGGTTACATCAGTCCCCTGAAAAGATTGAGGCAGTAGTCAAGGCTCCAGCACCGGAAAATGTGTCACAACTGAGGTCGTTCCTCGGGCTGGTGAACTACTACCATAAGTTCTTGCCAAATTTGTCTACCGTACTACACTCACTGAACACCCTGCTGCAAACGAGGGTACCATGGAAGTGGAGTGACAAATATAAATGAGCTTTCCAGAAGAGCAAAGCATTGATCACATCAAAAGAGGTGTTGGCTCATTTCAATCCAGCACTACCAATTCGGTTGGCGTGTGATGCATCACCCTATGGCATTGGAGCGGTGCTGTCGCACAAATTCCCGGACGGCTCGGAGAGGCCAGTAGCCTTTGCGTCTCGGTCACTAACCTCAGCCGAGCGTAACTACACCCAGATTGACAGGGAGGCCCTCAGCCTAGTGTGGGGAGTGAAAAAGTTCAATCACTATCTTCACGGGCAGAAGTTCACCTTGCTGACTGACCACCAACCACTTGTCTCCATCTTTAATCCAAAGAAGGGCGTTCCAGTGATGACTGCGCAACAGCTACAAAGATGGTCCCTTTTTCTAGGGGCGCACCAATATGAAATCGAGTATAAGGGCACGGAACAGCATGGAAACACTGATGGGCTATCACGCCTGCCACTGCCTACTGCGGAGGAAGCACCAGCAGTGGAACCTGTCGAAATATTTCATTCGACTATAATTTAATGCTTGCCAATAACTAACGCTGGTAAAGAGAAGGAGGTCCGAAATGACCCGACACTGTCTCGGGTATATGATTTGACAGTGAAGGGATGGCCAGCACATGGCGACTCACTGTTGCCAGCATTCTCATCCAGAAGAGAACAGCTGTCAGTATGCCAGGGGACCTTGATATGTGGATCCCGAGCGGTAATTCTACCCAAGTTAAGGGAGAGAGTGCTCAATGAGCTTCACGAAGGTCATCTGGGAGGGGTGAAAATGAAAAGCCTTGCTACGGCTTATGTGTGGTGGCCGGGGATCGATCAGAAAATTGAGGACTTGACAAAGAGCTGCTCAGGATGCCAGAAGGTCCAAAATGCACCACCACATGCCCTTCTACATCCATGGGGGTGGCCCTCATCTCCATGGCAACGGGTGCATATTGATTTTGCTGGTCCATTCATGGACTCAATGATTTTAATAGCCGTGGATATGTACTCGAAATGGCCTGAGGTGATCAAAATGTCCTCCACCACCACGGAGAAAACTATTGCAGTCCTACGGACCATTTTTGACAGGAACGGCTTGCCAGAGCAGATTTGCTCTGATAACGGACCACAGTTAGTGTCCGAAGAGTTTCGAAGATTTACGAAAAGGAATGGGGTAAGGCATTACACATCCGCCCCGTATCATCCAGCCACAAATGGATTGGCTGAGAGGTTCGTACAAACCTTTAAAAAAGCGGTAAAGGCCATGTGCGATGACGACATTCCACTGCAGCATAAGGTGGACAATTTCCTGTTAGCCTGCAGAAATGCGACACATTTGGAGTTTGGGTGGAATCACCAATCTGGATCCACACATCAAGGTTCCTCAGCACACTGACAGCTGTTCTCTTCTTTGCGAGAATGCTGGCAACAGTGGTTCGCCATGTGCTGGCCATCCCTTCACCGTTAAATCGTAGACTCGTGAGAGAGTCGGGTCATTTCTCGTTTCCTTTTCAATGGCAGAATTTGTTACTGGTAGACATTCCACTATGGTTGAGTGGAACATCTCCACTGGGTCTACTGTAGGTGCCTCTTCTACCGTTGGCAACGGTAGGCGCGATAAACCGTCAGCATTCCCATGCTGTTTTGATCCTTTGTATTCTATGTCATATTGGTGTGCCCCTAGGAAAAGGGACCACCTCTGTAGCCTTTGCACTGTCATAATGGGAACACCCTTTTTAGGGTTGAATATGGAGACGAGGGGTTGGTGGTCAGTCAACAAGGTAAATTTTTGTCCGTGTAGGTAATGGTTAAATTTCTTCACTCCCCATACCAGGCTGAGTGCTTCCTTGTCGATCTGGGCATAGTTACGCTCAGCTGAGTTCAATGAGCGTGACGCAAAAGCTATCGGCTGCTCCGAGCCAGCAGGGAATATATGCGATAATACCGCTCCTACGCCGTAAGGGGATGCATCGCATGCCAGTCTGATTGGCAGTGATGGGTTGTAATGAGCCAAAATGTCCTTGGACGTGATCAAGCCTTTGCATTTATGGAAGGCACGTTTACAGTCTTCGCTCCATTTCCAAATTACTCCCGTTTGTAGCAGTTCGTTAAGAGGGTGCAGAAGAGTTGACAAGTTTGGTAAAAATTTATGATAGTAATTTATCAATCCCAGGAACGACCTTAATTGTGAGACATTTTCAGGTGCTGGTGCTTTTATGACCGCTTCAATTTTCTCAGGGGACTTATGCAACCCTTCTTCATTAATTATGTGGCCACAATATGATATTTGTTTCTGGAAAAATTCGCACTTGGGGCGGTTTGCTCGTAGGCCCCGTTCTCTCAGCCTAGTGAGCACCTTTTCCAAATTGGCAAGGTGTTCGTTGTCGTTTTCTCCTGTTACAAGGATGTCGTCTAGGTAGCATTGAGTCCCAGGAATCCCTTGCAGGACTTGTTCCATAGCTCTTTGCCAGATAGCTGGAGCTGATGCTATTCCGAAAACCAGTCGATTGTACTGGTACAGGCCTTTGTGTGTGTTTATTGTGAGATACTTTTTAGAGGCCTCCTCAACCTCCATCTGTAGATATGCCTGTGCCAAGTCAATTTTTGTGAAACGTTTCCCTCCGGATAGTGAGGCGAAAATATCTTCTATCCTCGGAAGAGGATACTGTACCGTGTGAAGGACTGGGTTTACAGTCACCTTGAAGTCTCCACAGATGCAAATTTTTCTCTGTTCTTCAGATTTATCATTATTTAATGTTTTCTTCATGACCGGGACGATGGGTGTTGCCCACTCGCTCCAATCTATCTTGGATAACACGCCTGTCTTTTCCAAATTCTCTAGCTCTGCCTCGACTGCTGGACGAATTGCGTATGGCACCGGCCTTGCCTTAAAAAACTTGGGAATTGCCGCATCTTCCACCTTTATTGAGGCGGTGACGCCTTTCAAGGTTCCTAGTTCCTGTTGGAACATTTCTTTGGCATTGGCCAAGATGTCTTTTAATCGTTCAGGTATGATGTCATCATCATTTTTTTTCTTACTGGTCACCGTCAGTGCCTGAATGGAGTGCCAGTCCAAACGTATCTTCCTGATCCATTCACGTCCCAACAGCGGTGGACCACCATCTTGCAGAACGTATAAATACAACTTCTGTATTTCCTTGCCGTTGTATACAACAGGCACCTTTATTTTCCCTTTGGGGTATATTTTCTGCCCCGTATATATTTTCAAGATAATGGCTGTGTCTTTCAATGGTATATGCGGAAATAGCCGCTCGTAATCCCGTCTACTTATGACGGTCAGAGCTGATCCTGTATCTAGCTCCATTTTAACTGGGGACCCCGCTATCGTGAGGGTAACCCAAATGGTCTGGTAATCTTCTTTGGCAATTACATTATGTAATTTGAGAGAGCTTAGTCTCTTGTTTCCAGAGTCGCTATCGCTCTTCTGGTCTTCGGAGCTACTGTCCGTCATCATTTGTACCTTTCTGTACTTTTCCTTATTGATTTTTTTTCTGTCAGTGGATTTTTTGTTTCCAGATCGGCATACACATGTAATGTGTCCCATCTTTCCGCATTGCCTGCATGCTTTGTCCTTGAACCAGCAGTCCCTCTGGTCATGGGTGGATCTGCCGCAGCGATAACATCTCTCGAAACCCCGTGTCATTTCATGGGTGCCGAAGTCCTGTGGCTTTTGTTGTATTTCTGCAGCTCCTCTTGCTGCTGCTTCGTATGATACAGCTACACTGAAAGCCTTGTCCAGTGTCAAATCTTTCTCAGAAAGTAGCCTTTTTTGTGTTCCTTCACTTAGGAGACCGCAGACGAATTTGTCTCGTAGAGAATCTGCCAGTCCTGCCCCGAATTGGCAGTGTAGGGTATCAACAATCTCCTTAAAATTCTTGTCCATCGGTTTGGCTGGAGTGATTAAGTTTCGTAACAGCCTGTATGTCCTTGCACCCATTAGATTTAGAAGTACCGATGCCTTTTTATCATCCTTTATTTCATTCGCTGTGCAATATACTTCCACTCTTTCCACATATGTGGCCCAATCCTCTACATCACTATTGAAAGTAGTAATGTTGCCAGTCTTAGGCATCCTAAAAAAAAATGGCACCTCCCGCGCTTTCCTTTCTTCCTTGCTGAAAAAAAATGGCGCCTCCAGCGCTTTCCCGCCGCTGTTGCTGCTGACAACGCTGTTCTCCGCGGTTTTTATTTATACAAATATTTTTAATAGTCGGAGACTTGTTCCCGCCGGACTCTGGGACTTTCCCCGCCCTCTGCGTGGTCCGAACGCCGACCTGCTTTGCAGGGCTGGCCGTCTCCCGAGTGCTCCACCCTTTGTATTTGTTTGCCTGCGCCTTCACTGCTTGGCCCCGCTGTAGAGCCAGCCGATCGAGCCCCAGCCCGCTGCCCAGGAAGGATTATTGCAGTACCTGCCACCAGCCTGGCTAGCTGGTGAAACCACAGTTTTTTTTCATTTTTTTTCTTCTTTCGTCTGAGGAATCGATCTCCTTGAGGTGCTGCCGAATTGCAGGTAAGTCCGTTTCCAATTCGTCGCCACTCTTGTATCCGTGTGTTAATGAAGACACGGAATGCAGGAGTTGGTTTACAGGTGTTTACTGGACAAAGTCTGGAGGTGAACTAACAGATACAAGACAATATACAGGCTTATATAGCCCGAGTGGCCATTGTAGTGTATGTACCCGTCTACCTTTAAGAGAACTATTGTATGTAACCGTTCACCTTTAAGAGAACTACTTTAGGTGTGGCACTACTTGTTTGGCTTCTGTATACTGTAATACCGACGGTGACCACACCGGTATATAAGTGTTGTGGCATGATTCCTTGGGCAGATTCGCCCTGACCTTCGAATAGTAAAGACCTGTTTGTTTGTTGTTCCTGAAGTCTGTGTCGTTATTAACTGTACAACCCACAGACTTTACAGTGGCGACGAGTCCGATCGTACCCTGCGGCAAGACTACCAAAGCAACTAAAGAGCGTCGAAGAGAGGCAACCGCCCTCGTCATTATGCTGGGAGAAAACACGAGGCTGCAGCAATAGAAAGGAGGAAGACTTTAGCAACAAAAGCTTCCATCAGCAACAGGCACTGACTACCCTTCTACCACGGTGCGGAGTGAGCCGATCAGCAGGAAACAAGGCGGCCGCGGAGACTGTGAGTAGGGAAAAGTGTAACGAAATCCGGAGGATAAGGGCTGTGCACTCGACCACGGTCGAGGGGGAGCAGAGCTGGTCAGGAAGGCGGGTCCAACGGCGTCGTGAGATAGCCGGACCGCGATCGGCGGGAAAAGCCGGGCAGCGACCGAAGCCATGAAGCGCTGAGACCGGGAGCAGGCGCGGGAAGAGAGAAACTCAGCCGCAGCCGGGGAGGGAAGCACCGGACTGCGTGAGGGCTGGGAGGCGAACGTGAGCCGGGCGTGTGGGAGAGGCAGAGCCGACCAAAGGAGGCTGCGCGAGAGCCAGTCCAGCGGCTGAACTGTTCTCCACCAACAGGGTACCCAGCGCCGGTAGAGCCGAACGTGGGGGAGAGAGAGACAGAGCCGAGCAAGGGGAGAGAGGCTGCGCGAGAGCCAGTCCAGCGGCTGAACTGTTCTCCGTGAACGGGGTACCCAGCGCCGGTAGAGCCGTGCGAGCGGGAGAGAAAGACAGAGCCGAGCAAGGGGAGCTGTGCGGAAGCCAGCCCAGCGGCTGAAATTGTCCGCTGTGGGGAAAGCGTACCCCTCCCACCAGGGAAGAAACGCGGGAAGCCACCATTAGGCGGAGAAGACAACAGACGCGGGAGACCGCCATTGAAGGGGCGGGGAGAGAAGGAAAGAGTGGGAAACCGCCATTTTCGCGGGAAAAACCGCCATCTTAGAAATAAATAAATAATAAATAAGAATTTAAAGAAATACTTGTGTTGCTCCCAAGGAAAGGAAGATGCCTAAGCGAGGGAATATTAACGATTTTAATTCTGAGATAGAAGACTGGGCCACGTATGTGGAACGCATCGAGATCTATTGTGAAGCCAACAAAATAGAGGAAGATGACAAAGCGATAACATTGCTAAACTCGATGGGCGCAAAGACATATGGGCTCTTGAAGCATCTACTAGCACCAGCTAAACCGGCGGATCAGACTTTCGAAGGGATTGTGGCTGTTCTGAAGGACCGCTTGAACCCCACACCGTTGATGTTGGCTGAACGATTCAAATTCTATGCAAGAACGCAACGGAAAGACGAAAGCAACGCGGAATATTTGGTCGAACTGCGTAGGCTAGCGAAATGCTGCCAGTTCGGAGGGAATCTGACAGAGGCACTGCGAGACAAGTTCGTATGCGGATTGTCCAAGGAAGGGACACAAAAGCGACTACTCGAAGAGAACGACCTCATACTTGACAGGGCTGTCCTTATAGCCGCATCGCACGAAGCCGCAGCGAAAGGAACGGCGGAAATGCAGCTAAAGGCGGCGGCACTCGGGGCGGACCAAATTACCTCAAGTACAACAAAATGCTATCGTTGTGGGAAGACAACACACGACCAGAATCAATGCTGGTTTAAGAACCAAGAATGTAGGAAATGTGGCAAACTGGGTCACATCGCTAAGGTATGCCGGTCAGGGAAGAAGACCAACAACCAAAGGAAGCCACCACAAGAAAAGTACAACAAGGTACACAAGGTGGCTGAGAAGAGTTCAGACGAACAGAATTCAGACTCAGACCCAAACAGCCAGGAGCTGGGTAGTCTGAGAATTCACAATGTGAGTAAGGAAGCTGACCTACAAACTATCTGGGTCACACTAAAAATAGCTGGAGTCCAAGTAAGAATGGAGTTGGACACTGGATTAGCTCTATCAGTCATAAATCGAAGGGACTACCACTGGCTATTCTCTCACATACCCTTAAGAAATACCAAGTTCGTATTGCAGGCATACACTGGGCATAAGGTATACCCCATGGGGAAGATAAGAGTCAAGGTGAGAGATAGGGGTAAAGAACACCCAAGAATGAACTTGTACGTATTATCTGAGGGAGGACGACCACTTCTAGGACGAGAGTGGATCAAGAAAATAGACATGGAATGGCACTATCTAAAAGCCATAATGAGTGAGGACTCGGTGCAAGCTATCAGCTCAGATTCTGAAACGGATGACGATAAGACCAACTCAAATATGGAAGACAAGGCTAAAATGAACTTGCCGACTATGGTGGAGAAAACGAAGACATGCATAAAGGCTTATGCTACCGAGAAGAATAAAGCTTCAGAGCAGAACTCCAGTTTGACAGAGAATTCTGAGCCTGTTCAAGTTAAGGACTTATCCACGACGGAAGAACACCGAACTCGGACTCAAACTTATTTCAAAGTACGACAACAATTAGAACAGTTGAGTTACCGTCTCGTACAAGAGATGAAAACAATGGAAAAGTTCTGGGACACCGAATGGGAGAACCTGGAAAGACAGCAGAGGCAGCTAGCTCAAGCAAAGAGCGACCATAGAGCCATCATGACCAATTACCGATCACATCTCCCTTATGATGTTCAGGAGTTAGAATATTTGCATGATCTAGAGATACAGCATAAAGGCAAACCACGCTACACTGAGGATTTTGTTCTGCAATTGAAGACGGAGCTAGTGCAAGCAAGGTTAAGAGAAGCTGAATCGCAGTGTGCACTTAAAGATATGCAGAAAAAAATCTTGGACATGGAAAAGAGAAACGCTTCTTTACCTGATGTGAATAATGTGGCCATGTTGCAAGAGGAGCTTATAGGGGCGAAACTGAAAGAAGCTAAGCAAAGGATGTTGGAACTTGAAACACAGAACCAAATCAGCAGTAACCAGCTATGTCGAGCAGAGAAGGAGTGCTATGGTCTACATGAGAAGGTGCAATATCTCTCAGCCCAGAATAAGGGACTACTCACTCAGTTAAATGAAAGTAATCGGAAAATGGCTGAGATAGACTGCAAGAATAAAGAAGATTTGATGGCAGTGAGACTTCGAGAGGCAGATAGCATAGCAGCCTTGGCTGAACTCCAACAGGAAATTGCGAAAGAAGCAAATGAAGAGGAATCTTCAGGAAGCCAGGATGTTATTCCAGTTCTTCTCTACGACTCCTTACAAGCAGAGTGTGAGAAGTTGAAAGAACAGTATGAACAGGCCCAGGCTACAATTCTGGAGGGGGTTAACTCGGCAACCTCCGAAAAGCTAGTTGCAGTAGAAGCATATGAACAACTAAAGGTTGAACATGAGCAAGAAGTCCAAAGGCTGCAGGAAATTCTTGATGAGCTCAAGGCCAAGACAGACTCATCGGTAGAAGTTCCATCCATAGATGAGAAATTAGAGGTGAAAGACATGGCAGAACATGAAAGACAAGATGTCCAAGAACTCATAAAAATATTGAAGGAAACCCAAGACAAATATGAGGCGGCAATGTCCGAGGTTCAACAACTTGAAGAACAGATTCAACTGGGAATCCTTTCAGTGGAAGAAAAGGAAACTGTAAGAAACACAGAGACTGTAAGAATGGTCCCTGAACATGAGCTAGAGAGCATCAGGGCGCAACTTTTCCGAGCGCTGAAAGCCAAAGTACAAGAGGAACAGAAGGTGGAAGCATTGGAGGAAAAGGTGGATGAAATGGTGAAGACTCTGATCCACAGTGTTCCCGTGGAAGAGTTAACGGTCAGCCAACTCCTTCATACGCTGAGGGAAAAGACTCTGCAATGGGAACAATCTGAACACGAGCTTCAATCTTCAACGGGAAGGAGTTCGGAGCTCTCAAAAGTTTGGGAAATAGCTGAGGTTGCAAAACAGACTTTACTGGGATGCCAAAAGTACGCTGAATCGCGTCTATGTGAACAACAGAATGTTGAAACAGCTGCTCCAGTAGAAGGATTGAATAGCCCGATCAATCAATCCCCGAGGGAAGGGGAAGTATTGAAATTACAAATGAGGTCATTAGTGAAGGATTTGCAGGAAACCCAGGAAGAGCGGGATGAAGATGAATGCATGAAGAAGTCTTTTCAAGAAAGATGTCTAGGGAAGGAACCACAGTCAACTAACGTCCAGATGGGTAAGGAGGAAGTAGAAGGCCCTCTCGCTGGCCTAACTCAGGACAAACCCGAATATTACCATGACCTGTTGAGTGACACTGAATATTACGAGGATGTGGTCTGCCCAGTTTGTGATGAAAACTCCCAAAGTGCCGAAATCAGGATGAAGCACTTAAAGTCGAAGGAACATAGAGAGTTGGTGGCGCTACAGCTGGCAGCTGATAAGGGAGCCCCGAGAGTCTCCAAAAAGCAGAAAAGAAAAAGAAGAAGCAGAAGATGATAACTATCGCAAATATTATCACTTCTACCAGATCATGCGTGGACCCTACGAAAGGAGTTAAATCAGTTGGGAAGTAGGAGAATATCAAGGCAACCCAGTTGTTGTAAAAGTCAGCACTGCTGGTTCAGCAGGACGAAAGTTCAAGCTGTTACGTCAAGAAAAGGATATGGAGGAGTCACGCTAGCAATGTGAACCATCTACACCAAAGAGATGTTGTTCGGACCGAGTCAAGATCAGAGACTGAATCTGTGAACTGTTCCCGCAGAGACTGAACCTGTGAACTGTTTCCCACCGAGACTATGCCTGTAAATTGTTTTATATGAAGTTGAAGATATGTTATGTTTAATGGGGACTCTGTATATAATAAGCTAAAAAGGGAGGATTGTAGTGTATGTACCCGTCTACCTTTAAGAGAACTATTGTATGTAACCGTTCACCTTTAAGAGAACTACTTTAGGTGTGGCACTACTTGTTTGGCTTCTGTATACTGTAATACCGACGGTGACAACACCGGTATCTAAGTGTTGTGGCATGATTCCTTGGGCAGATTCGCCCTGACCTTCGAATAGTAAAGACCTGTTTGTTTGTTATTCCTGAAGTCTGTGTCGTTATTAACTGTACAACCCACAGACTTTACAGCCATTACCGGCATTACAGTACACAGGGGGCTCTTAAAGGCACATACACCACAGGATGGAGATGTATTGAAAAAAATCCACTCACCCTGATGACCCGAGTGAGGTCGTTGAATTTTTTTCGACATTGAGTATGGGTCCTGGGCACCATGCTCCTGGAGGAGATGTTCTGAGCCACCTCCCTCCACACACTTCTGTAGTCGTGCGGCAAAGGACTCCTGCCACTCTCAGGGAAGAGTATAGATCTTCTGCGCTCCACCGCGCCAACCAGAGCCTCCAAGGCCCACTCGCTGAAGCGCTGATCTCGCTCTCTCACCCTCTCTATAGTCCTTGGCTGGGAGATTTAGGCACAGGTCTCTCCAGGCTGAGATTCAAGGCTCCAATGAGCAGGGTGTGGCTGGAGAGCAAGATCAACCCTCCCCTTTAAGAACTGTCCGGCGCCAGTGTGTCTGTGTTCCATCACTAACTGACATCACCTGCACTGTGCTCATGCTCTGAGTTAGCGCCTCGCTCCTCGTCCTTTGCGCCTTAAGACAGGTGTGTAGCGCCTGATTTTGCGCTCTAATCACCACCAGGGGCGATAAAAGCCAAGTTTGCAGTTGGAGGCGATAATTAGCACCAGGCACTAAACTTTGCGTCCCTCCATATCCCTTAATTCCCTTAATATCGAAAATCTATCAATCTCAGTCTTGAATATACTCAACGACTGTGCATCCACAGCCCTCTGGGGTAGAGAATTCCAAAGATTCACCACCCTCTGAGTGAAGAAATTTCTCCTCATCTCAGTCCTAAATGGCCGATCCCTTATTCTGAGACTGTGACCCCATGTTCTCAGCATTAACCCTGTCAAGGTTATGGGGATAGTGCGGGAAGGTGGAGCTGAGGTAGAAGATCAGCCCTGATCTTATTGAATGGTGGAGCAGACTCGAGGGGCCGAATGTCCTTTTCCTGCTTCTATTTCTTATATTATGTTCATATGTCCTTAAGAATTTTGTATGTTTCAATGAGGTCACCTCTCATTCTTCTAAACTCTAGAGAATATAGGCCTAGTCTACTCAATCTGTCCTCATAGGACAACCCCCTCATCCCAGGAATCAGTCTAGAGACCTTCGTTGCACTCCCTCTAAGGCAAGTATGTCTTTCCTTAGGTAAGTAGATCAGAACTGTACACCATACTCCAGATGTGGCCTCATCAATGCCCTGTATAATTGTAGTAAGACTTATTTACTCTTCTACTCTAATCCCTTTGTAACAAAAGCTAACATACCATTTGCTTTCCTAATTGCTTGCTGTACCTGCATGTTAACTTTCTGTGATTCATGCACAAGGACACCCAGGTCCCTTTGAATGCAAACATTTCCCAATCTCTCACCATTCAAAAAATACTCTGCTTTTTTGCTTTTCCTACCAAAGTGGATAACTTCACACTTCCCCACATTATATTCATTTGCCATGTTCTTGCCCATTCAGTCAACCTGCCTATATCTCTCTGCAGCCTCTTTGCGTCCTCTTGACAGCTTACTTTCCCACCTAACTTTGTATCATCAGCAAACCTGGATACGTTACACTCAGTCCCTTCATCTAAGTCATTGATATAGATTGTAAATAGCTGAGGCCCAAGCACTGATCCTTGCAGTACCCCGCTAGGTACAGCCTGCCAACCCGAAAATGACCCGTTTATTCCTACTCTCTGTTTTCTGTCCAATAACCAATCCTCAATCCATGCTAATATATTACCCCCAATCCATAAGTCCTAAGTTTGTGTAATAACCTCTTGTTTGGCACCTTATCGAATGCGTTTTGAAAATCCAAATACGTTACATCCACTGGTTCCCCCTTATCCATCCTACTAGTTACATCTTCAAAAAACTCTAACAGATTCGTCAAACACGATTTCCCTTTCATAAAACCATGTTGACTCTGCCCAACCATATTACGATTTTCTAAGTGCCCTGCTACCACGTCCCTAATAACAGATTCTAGCATTTTGCCGATTATTGATGTCAGGCTAACTGGCCTATAGTTCCCCATTTTTTTCTCTTCCTCCTTTCTTAAATAGCGGGGTTATGTTTGCTAACTTCCAATCCTTGGGGACTGTTGTAGAATCTAGGGAATTCTGGAAGATTAATACCAGTACATCCACTATCTCTGCAGCTCCCTCTTTTAAAACCCTAGGATGCAGGTCGTCAGGTCCAGGGGATTTGTCGCCACTTAGTCCCATTAATTTCTCCAGTACTATGTCTTTACTTACACTGATCTCTTTAAGTTCCTCATTCTCTCTAGACCCTTGGTTCCCCATTATTTCGGAATGCTTTTTGTGTCTTCTATCATGAAGACAGATACAAAGTATTTGTTTAATGTCTCTGCCATTTCCTTATTGCCCATTATAATTTCTTCTTATTCTGCCTCTAATGGGCCCATGTTTACTTTCACTAATCTCTTCCTATTTACATACCTACAGAAACATTTACAATCTGTTTTTATATCTCTTGCTAATTTACTCTCATATTCTTTTTTCTCTTTCCCTATCAATTTTTTGGTCCTCCTTTGCTGAATTCTAAAATCCTCCCAATCCTCAGGTCTACTGCTCTTTTTGGCAGCATTATAAGCCTTTTCCTTTGGTCTAATACTAACTTATCTTCTCTTGTTAGCCACGGTTGGGCCATTTTACCTGTAGGATTTTTGTGCCTTAGGAATGTATATTTGTTGTAAATTACGTATTAATTATTTAAATGCTAGCCATTGCTTGTCTACCATCATACCTTTTAATGTAGTTTCCCAATCTACCTTAGTCAACTTGCCCCTTATTATCAGGGCTACACCTCCTCCTTTTCCATTTTGCCTATCTCTTCTAAAAGTTAAGTGTCCTGGAATATTTATTTCCCAACCTTGGTCACTTTACAACAACGTCTCCGCAATGGCTATTAGATCAAGCCTTTTCATTTCTATCTGCGCTGTTAATTCATCTATTTTGTTGCGAATGCTTCGCGCATTCAGATATAGTGCCTTTAGCTTTGACTTTTTTCTATTTTTCCCTGATGTTACCTCAGTCACTGATGCTGTATTACCTTTGTTACTCTCTCTGTCCCTTCCTGACCCACTCTGCTTATTTTTACCCAAAACTCTGCTCTGCTCTAGAGTCTTGATATTTCTCTCGCTGCTTTTAAATTTACTCTTTTCTGAATCTTCCAACTCCCCCTTCATTAGTTTAAAGCCCTGTCTACTGCCCTAGTTATTCAATTCATCAGGACACTGGTTCTAGCCCGGTTTAAGTGGAGCCCGTCCCAACAGATCAGCTCCCTCTTTCCCCAGTACTGGTGCCAGTGTCCCTTGAAGTGAAACCCCTGCCTCCCACACCACTCTTTCAACCATGCATTTAACTCTAATCTGCTTATCGTTAAAACTCTTTGAGTGGAATTTAGACCTTGTTACGCCCGTTTTATGGACGTAGAGGTTTAGAGGGCCAACATCCTGCGCCCCAATGATGTCTGAAAATCGCTTGACCCAAAACTGAATCGGGTCATTTTTCAGGCTGCCTCAAAAAGGCATTAGGCCCCTTGCACATTCTAATGACTTATCTGAGAGCTGCTGCTGGCAAGGCAGGCAGCCCAAAATTCAATTCTTCAGTCACGTTTATTTAGATGAAGCCTGAGGATCCATTTCTCCTGGACCTCGGCCTCCTTGCACCCACTTGATGCTCGTAAACTGGCCTAAACAAATTTCTAGACACTTATAACTCTGTGCGCTTGCTGTCAACTTGTCCCATTATAAATTCCCATGTCTAGTTTTATAATGGAAACTGGCTATGTAAACTTGCCACACTGTAATTACCCCCTCACTCCAGTGGAGGTGCTGCAGTGCCACCACCCAGCATGACAAGTTTACATAGGAAGTTCCCATTCTAAACATGGACATAGAAACCGGTAATGGAAATATAAAAATGAGGGCAGAATGTATAACTTTATACAAGCACCTGGTCCAATTATGCCCTAAAGAAAGAAAGACTTGCATTTATATAGCACCTTTCATGACCACCAGAAATCCCAAAGCACTTTACAGCCAATTAAGTGCTTTTAAAAAAAAAAGTGTAGTCACTGTTGCAATGTAGGAAATGCAGCAGCCAAATTGCACACAGCAAGCTCCCATAAACAGCGATGTGATAATGATCAGATAATCTGTTTTAGCGATGTTGATTGAGGGATAAATATTGGCCAGGACTCCAGGGATAACTCCCCTGCTCTTCTTCAAAACAGTGCCATGGGATCTTTTATGTCCACCTGAGAGAACTGATGGGGCCTCGGTTTAACATCTCATCCAAAAGACAGCACCTCCAACAGTCTAGCATTCCTCAGTACTGCACTGGAGTGTCAGCCTAAGATCTTTGTGCTCAAGTCTCTGGATTGGGATTTGAACTCACAACCTTCTGACTCAGTTGCAAGGGTGCTAGCAACTGAGCTTCAGCTTACACATCCTCTTCAGCTGAAGACTATACTTGGTCTTGACTCCCTCTGAGCATCACCATGGGAGGTCGATTAGTTTTATGTATGCATCTTGTGTCCAGCACACATTCATTGCACTCCGGATGCTAGAGCTCACACTCCAGATGTCACACGCCAGATGTCACACTTCAGTGTCGCGCTTTGTTAGAAATGTGAAACAATCCTTAAAAGAAAGAGAAAGCCGGTAATTGACCTGCAGCCGTAAACTTAGCAGCAGTTATAATGGTCCTGTTGTAGGAACGGAAGTTCCTATCAAAAAGACTGAGTTCGACTCAGGTAATTAAATTAATGAACTTTAATGAAATCAAACGAGTTTAAACTGGAAACTGCTAGAACACATCAATAACAGGTCTACTCTCCTTGAGGACTGATTCTCTGATCCGGAGAGTGACGTCATGACGTCATCACGTTCTTCCCACCATTGGGGCATCACGTGACTAACCAATGACGTCATCACATGCTGTAAAGGTAACTAGGCATTGTACAGTCAAACAGTGTAATTAAAGGTACAGGCACAGACAGTAACTACATTGCTGTTAAAGGAATTATGTACAACCGCTATGAGTCCTTTGGTGGCTCCGCCACATGCGCCCCCCCCAGAATTGTCTTTAACAGAAAAGGTGAGGCGAGGAGGAGGCCTGATGAGCCTGTCCGATCGACTTCGATACCCTAGTAGAGGAAGTTGACGACCGGTGGACGAGTTGGCAGTCGGTGGCGGCTGAGCAGGCGCGGCGAGCGCAGTCGGGTTGTCAGGCGGCTTTGGTTGATCAGGTGCGGCGGCAACTGGCGGTCGGCCATGTTTGGGTGGTTGAGCGACTACGACAGGGTGGTCCAGGTCCAGGTGAGCCAGCTTCAAGCGGTCCACCAAGATGTTATCCGGTTTCCCTCCGACGTCGACCAAAAAGGATTTGTCTCCTGGTTCGATGACGTGGAAAGGACCAGTGTAAGGGGGCTTGAGCAGATCCCGGTGAGCATCGTGTCGGATGAAGACATACTCCGCATTCTTCAGTCCCGGTGGCACGTAGGAGGTCTGCAAACCGTGATTGGACGTAGGTATCGGGGCAAAGCATCTGGCCGCTTCTTGGTGGCGAACGAGTTGCTCTGTGGGAGAAAGGAGGAAATCTCCTAGTACACGGAGCGGCTGGCCATAGACGAGTTCAGCCGAAGACGATTGTCAGTCATCTTTGGGCGCCATACGGAGATCCAACAGGACCCATGGGAGTCTGTCCACCCATCCTGCGCCTTGAAGACTGGCCCGAAGAGAGGCTTTAAACAACCTGTGCAATCGCTCGCAAAGGCCGTTTGCCTGCGGATGATAGGCGGTGGTGCGATGAAGTTTGGTACCGAGCCCCTGAGCCACAGCATTCCAAAGATCCAAGGAAAATTGTGGCCCGCGGTCAGAGGAGATGTCCACCGGTACGCCGAAACGGGCGACCCAACAGGGGATGAAAGCTCTAGCGACGTCTACCGACGTGGTGGAAACCAAAGGAATTGCCTCTGGCCACCTAGTGGTGCGGTCCACTATGGTAAGGAGATGAGTAGAACCCTGAGAAGGCAGAAGGGGCCCCACGAGGTCCATGTGCATGTGGTCGAAACGACGCTCCGGAGCAGTGAACGCAGCCACTGGAGCCTTGACATGACGCTGGACTTTGGCCTTCTGGCATACGACGCAGGTATTAGCCCAGTCACGGACATTGATGCGCATACCTTTACAGACGAACTTCGCTGACATAAGCCATTGCGAAGCCTTCATCCCTGGGTGCGAAAATCCATGTATGGCATCAAAAACCCTCCGGCGCCATGCGACTGGCACTATGGGACGAGGAACTCCCATGGAAACATTGCAAAGGAGCGTGGCACCTGCGGCCTGGAAGACGACGTCGGTCGCTTGGAAGCTAGAGGGAATGGTTCGATATGATTGGACCTCTGAATCCGAAACCTGATCTGCCACCATGAGGGCGTAGTCGATCCCCAGGTGCACCGCGTGGACCGTCGCACGGGAGAGACAATCTGCCACCAGGTTGTCCTTACCAGACACATGTTGAATGTCCGTGGTAAATTCGGAAATGAACGTCAAGTGACGTTGTTGACGAGTGGACCATGGCTCGGTGGTCTTGGCCATGGCCAATGTAAGGGGTTTGTGGTCAACAAAAGCTGTGAAGGGACGCCCCTCCAATAAAAACCGGAAATGGCGAATGGCGAGGAAAAGGGCCAGTAGTTCCCTATCGAAGGTGCTGTACTTTTTTTCATTTGTTCGCAATTGACGGCTGAAAAACGCCAGCGTTTGCCACGTGCCGTTGACCCACTGTTCTTGCACCGCACCGATGGCGTAGTCTGACGCGTCGGTGGTAAGTAGCACCTGGAAGTGGGTGCGCCAGCATGGTTGCGTTGGCCAAAGCGTTTTTGGTGTCGCCGAATGCCTGGATCATTTCAGCTGTCCAGCTGATTGGGTCTTTACCGGGCTTGCTCTTGAGGGCCCCGAACAAGGGTTGCATGAGTTGAGCCGCCTTGGCGACGAAACGATGGTAGAAGTTGACCATCTCCAGGAACTCCTGCAAGGCCTTGACTGTTGACGGCCGCGGGAAAGAAGTAACCGCCTCAACCTTTGTTGCCAAAGGGACGGCACCGTCCGACATTATGCGATGTCCCAGGAAGTCGATTTGTTGCAGGCTGAACTGGCACTTGGCCGGGTTGATGATTAAACCATGTTGGCTGAGGCGCGTAAAGAGGGAATGCAAATGGGAGATGTGCTCCTCCTTGCTGGCACTGGCGATGAGTATGTCGTCAAGGTAAACAAAAAGGAAACGCAGGTCTCGAAGAACAGAATCCATTAAACGCTGGAACGCCTGTGCTGCGTTCTTTAAGCCAAACGGCATCCGCAGGAACTCAAAGAGGCCAAAAGGGGTGATGACTGCGGTTTTCGGGACGTCTTGTGGGTGCACTGGAACCTGGTGATATCCACGGACGAGGTCGACTTTAGAGAAGATAGTATTTCCCGCCAAGTGGGCCGAGAAGTCCTGGATATGCGGGATCAGGTACCGATCCGGAGTGGTGGCGTCGTTGAGGCGTCGGTAGTCACCGCATGGCCGCCAGCCGCCGCCTGGTTTCGGCACGATGTGGAGAGGTGAAGACCAGGGACTCTTCGATCGCCTAATGATGCCGAGCCGCTCCATTGTGGCGAACTCGGCCTTCGCAGCTGCAAGCGAGCCTTCTAGCCCGTGCATAAACCGGGGAGCCAGTAGTGGTGATGTGATGTTCAACACCATGTTTTGTCGCTGAAGAGGAGAAGGTGGGCCTTGTCAGCCCTGGAAACTCCCCGAGGAGCCACGTGAAGTCATCTGGAGGAGGGAAAGCACAGGCAATGGAACGCGCCACGGAGGTAGCATGGAAGCACGGGATCGAGTGGAAGGTGGCCGCGTTGATCAGCCGGCGGTGTCGGACATCGACTAGTAGGCTGTTGGCACACAGAAAATCTGCCCCTAGGATAGGCTGTGAGACTAGCCGTGACGAAATCCCAAAAGAAGCGCTGACCGCCGAAACAGGCTTCGACCCGCTGCTTTCAGAATGTTCGAATAGCTGCGCCATTAGCCGCTACGAGGGAAAAACCGAGGTTCCCAGTCTGCGTGTCGAGCTTCGACGCAGGTAGAATGCTACACTGCGCCCTGGTGTCACAAAGGAAACGGCGGCCTGAGAGGGAATCGGTGATATAGAGGAGTTTCCCCGTAGAACCGACGGCCATCGCCACCACGGAACGCCCGTTAGACTTGGTCATCCGTCGCCAGGGACGCCGCCTGCGCCTTCTTGGTTTTTTTTGGGGCGAAAAACTGCAGGGGGAACGGCAGCATCATGCTTTCGCGCCAAAACGGGTGTGGTAGGAGCACCAGCCCGCTGTAGGAGAAACCGGGACCGCGTCTGTGGGGGGTGGATGCCTCGTGGCCGCTTCGGCCGCAAGCTTGGTGCAGTCAGTAATGTCAGAGCTGTCCAGGGCAGCCTGAACCTGTTCAGGCAGTTGATAGAGGAAAAGCTCCCGGAAGATGAAACATTCCGGTTCAGCACCCAAGAGCGTGAGCATTTGGCTCATGTGCTCGGACGGTTTGGAGTCCCCGAGGCAGGGCAGCATGATGAGCCGGCGAGCACACTCCAACTTTGATAGCCCGAAAACCTGAAGCAACCACGCCTTAATAGCATCATACTTGCTGTCAGTATGAGGACTACCGATGAGGCTGATGATCCGTGATGCAGTTGCGCTGTCGAGGGCGGAGACCACGTAATAATAACGGGTCTGATCCGCGTTGATGTTCCGAATGGCGAACTGGGCTTCAGCCTGGATGAACCAGGTGTCTGGTTGTTGCTCCCAGAACTGTGGCAGTTTCAGTATGACGGCGTTCGTGTCCATGTCGAATCTTCCACGAAAATCGTTCGTAGAAGTCGGGGTCACCAATGTAGGAACGGAGGTTCCTATCAAAAAGACTGAGTTCGACTCAGGTAATTAAATTAATGAGCTTTAATGAAATCAAACGAGTTTAAACTGGAAACTGCTAGAAAACATCAATAACAGGTCTACTCTCCTTGAGGGCTCCACGAGGACTGATCCTCCGATCCGAAGAGTGACGTCATAACGTCATCACGTTCTTCCCGCCATTGGGGCATCACGTGACTAACGGCATGACGTCATCACGTGCTGTAAAGGTAACTAGGCATTGTACAGTCAAACAGTGCAATTAAAGGTACAGGCACAGACAGTAACTACATTGCTGTTAAAGGAATTATGTACAACCGCTCTGAGTCCTTTGGTGGCTCTGCCACACTGTGAATAACCCAGTGAGTTGCCGCCAGCTACCATTACCTGCGTTTGCCCAGTAAGATCGGAGAACTCAAAGGGTTAACCATCACACCTATGCTCAAGGTCTAAGGTTAGGGAAGATTTGTAATATGTTAGATAGATTAAAACATAGAAACATAGAAGATAGGAGCAGGAGTCGGCCATTTGGCCCCTAAAGCCTGTTCCGCCATTTAATGAGATCATGGCTGATCATCCAAATTCAGTACTTTGTCCCTGCTTTCTCCCCATATCCCTTGATCCCTTTAGCCTTAAGAAATATATCTAACTCCTTCTTGAATATATTTAATGAATTGGCCTCAACGGCCTTCTGTGGTAGAGAATTCCACAGGTTCACCACTCTCTGGGTGAAGAAATTCCTCCTCATCTCAGTCCTAAATGGCTTACTCTTTATCCTTAGACTGTGGCCCCTGGTTCTGCACTCCCCTGCCATCGGGAACATCCTTCCTGCATCAAGTCTGTCTAGTCCTGTTAGAATTTTATCAGTTTCAATGAGATCCCCTTTCATTCTTCTAAACTCTAGCGAATACAAGCCCAATCGACCCAATCACTCTTCATACGTCATTCCTGCCATCCCAGGTATCAATCTGGTGAATCTTCGCTGCACTCCCTCCATGGCAAGAACATCCTTCCTCAGATAAGGTGACCAAAACTGCACACAATACTCAAGGTGTGGTCTCACCAAGGCCCTGTACAACTGCTGCAAGACATCCTTGCTCCTGTACTCGAATCCTCTCGCTGTGTAAGGCCAACATACCATTTGCCTTCTTAACCGCCTGCTGCACCTGCATGCTTAACTTCAGCGACTGGTGCATAAGGACACCCAGGTCTCATTGCACTTCCCCTTTTCCCAATCTATTGCCGTTCGTATAATAAGCTGCCTTCCTGTTTTTGCCACCAAAGTAGATAGCCTCGCATTTATCCACATTATACTGCATCTGCCATGCATCTGCAAATCACCCAACCTGTCCAAATCATTCTGGAGTTTCTCTGCATCCTCCTCACAGCACACACGCCCACCCAGCTTTGTGTCGTCTGCAAACTTGGAGATATTACATCTAGTTCCCTCGAATAGATCATTAATATATATTGTGAATAACTGGGGTCCTAGCATCGATCCCTGCGGCACCCCACTAGTCAATGCCTGCCACTCGGAAAAAGACCCATTTATTCCAACTCTTTGCTTCCTGTCTGCCAACCAGTTTTCTATCCAAGTCAGTACCTTACCCCCAATCCCATGTGCTTTAACTTTGCACGCTAATCTCTTCTGCGGAACTATATCAAAAGCCTTCTGAAAGTCCAAAAACACCACATCCACTGGTTCTCCCTTATCTATTCTATCACAGAATCACAGAATCACAGAAACCCCACAATGCGGATAGAGGCCATTTCGGCCCATCGAGCCTGCACCGACACATATCCCACCCGATCCCCGTCATCAACACCTATCCCACCCTATCCCCGTAACCCCACTAACACTAAGGGTCAATTTATCATAGCCAATCATCCTAACCCGCACATCTTTGGACTGTGGGAGGAAACCGGAGCACCCGGAGGAAACCCACGCAAACACGGGGAGAATGTGCAAACTCCTACATCCTCAAAAAATTCCAGTAGATTAGGGATTAGTCAAGCACGATTTACCTTTTGTAAATCCATGTTGACTTTCTCCGATCCTGTCACTGTTTTCCAAGTGCTCTGCTATTATATCTTTTTATAATGGACTCTAGCATTTTCCCCACTACTGATGTCAGGCTTACCGGTCTATAATTCCCCGTTTTCTCTCTACCACCTTTTTTGAATAGCGGGGTTACATTAGCTACCCTCCAATCCATGGGAACTGTTCCAGAGTCTATAGAATTTTGGAAGATGACCAGCAATGCATCTATTATTTCTAGGGCCACTTCCTTAACTATTCTAGGATGTAGATTATCAGGCCATAGAGTCATAGAGTCATAGAGTCATTGAGTTATACAGCACAGAAAGAGGCCCTTCGGCCCATCGTGTCCGCGCCGGCCATCAAGCCCTGTCTAATCTAATCCCATATTCCAGCATTTGGTCCGTAGCCTTGTATGCTATGGCATTTCAAGTGCTCATCCAAATGCTTCTTGAATGTTGTGAGGGTTCCAGCCTCCACAACCCTTTCAGGCAGTGAGTTCCAGACTCCAACCACCCTCTGGGTGAAAAAGTTCTTTCTCAAATCCCCTCTAAACCTCCCGCCCTTTACCTTGAATCTATGCCCCCTAGTTGTTGACCCTTCTACTAAGGGAAAAAGCTCCTTAGTATCCATCCTATCTATGCCCCTCATAATTTTGTACACCTCAATCATGTCCCCCCTCAGCCTCCTCTGCTCCAAGGAAAACAAACCCAATCTGCCCCGTCTCTCTTCATAGCTGAAGCGCTCCAGCCCTGGTAACATCCTGGTGAATCTCCTCTGCACCCTCTCTAACGCGATCACATCCTTCCTGTAGTGTGGCGACCAGAACTGCACACAGTATTCCAGCTGTGGCCTAACCAGTGTTTTATACAGCTCCATCATAACTTCCTTGCTCTTATATTCTATGCCTCGGCTAATGAAGGCAAGTATCCCATATGCCTTTTTTACCACCTTATCCACCTGTTCCGCCGCCTTCAGGTATCTGTGTACTTGCACACCCAGATCCCTCTGACCCTCCGTCTTGCCTAGGGTCTTATCATTCATTGTGTATTCCCTTGCCTTGTTAGTCCCCCCAAAGTGCATCACCTCGCACTTTTCCGGGTTAAATTCCATTTGCCACTGTTCCGCCCATCTGACCAACCCATCTATATCGTCCTGCAGACTGAGACTACCCTCCTCGCTATTTACCACCCTACCAATTTTTGTATCATCCGCGAACTTACTGATCATACCTTTTACATTCATATCCAAGTCATTAATGTAGACCACAAACAGCAAGGGACCCAGCACCGATCCCTGTGGTACCCCACTGGCCACAGGCTTCCAGTCACAAAAACAACCTTCGACCATCACCCTCTGCCTTCTGCCACTAAGCCAGTTTTGTATCCAATTTGCCAAGGCACCCTGGATTCCATGGGCTCTTACCTTCTTGACCAGTCTCCTGTGCGGGACTTTATCGAAGGCCTTACTGAAATCCATGTATACCACATCCACTGCGTTACCCTCATCCACACACCTAGTCACCCCCTCAAAAAATTCAATCAAATTAGTCAGACATGATCTTCCCTTGACAAAGCCATGTTGACTATCCCTGATTAATCCTTGCCTCTCCAAGTGGAGACTAATTTTGTCCCTCAGAATTTTTTCCAATAATTTTCCTGCCACTGATGTTAGGCTCACTGGCCTGTAGTTCCCCGGTTTTTCCCTACTCCCCTTCTTGAATAATGGTACTACATTAGCGGTTCTCCAGTCCTCTGGCACATCCCCTGTGGCCAGAGAGGTTCTGAATATATGTGTTAGAGCCCCCGCAATCTCTTCCTTTGCCTCACACAGCAGCCTGGGATACATTTCGTCCGGGCCTGGGGATTTATCCATTTTTAGGCCTGCTAAAACCGCCAATACCTCCTCCCTCTCGATGTTAATATGTTCGAGCATATCACAGTCCCCCCGCCCTATTTCTATGTCTACATCGTCCCTCTCCATAGTGAAAACAGATGCAAAAAATTCATTTATAACCCCTCCTACATCTTCCGGCTCCACACACAGATTGCCACTTTTGTCCCTAATGGGCCCTAATTTTTCCCTAGTTATCCTCTTACCCTTAATATACTTATAAAACATCTTAGGATTTTCCTTTAATTTGCTCGCCAGTGTTATTTCATGGCCCCTCCTTGATCTCCTAATTTCTTTTTTAAGTATCCCCCTGCAATTTTTGTACTCCTCTAGGGCTTCCTCCATCTTTAGCCTTTTGTATCTGCCAAAAGCCCTCCTTTTTTTTCTAATCCATTCTCGTATATCCCCTGACATCCAAGGTTCCCTGTGGTTTTTGGAACCACCCTTGACCTTTACGGGAACATGTTGCCATTGTATGATCTCAATCTCCCTTCTGAAAGCCTCCCATTGCTCTGATGCGGATTTTCCTACAAGTAGCTGATCCCAGTCCATTTTGGCCAGATTCTGCCTTATCCTATTAAAATCGGCCTTCCCCCAATTTAGAACCTTTATTTCCGGCCCATCCCTGTCCTTTTCCATGACCACCTTAAATCTCACCATATTATGGTCACTGTCACCAAAGTGCTCACCTACTAGCACTTCTTCCACTTGGCCGGCCACATTCCCTAGAATTAGGTCCAGTACCGCCCCCTCTCTTGTAGGACCTTCTACATGCTGGCTCAAAAAGCTCTCCTGGATGCACTTTAAGAATTCTACACCCTCTGTGCCTTTCACACTCTGCCTATCCCAGTTAATATTGGGGAAGTTGAAATCCCCCATTATTATTACCCTATTATTTGCACATTTCTCTGAGATTTGCCTACATATCTGTTCCTCTATCTCCCCCTGACTGTTTGGAGGCCTATAGTACACTCCCAGCAAAGTGCTTGCCCCCTTTATCTTTTTAAGCTCCACCCATATGGCCTCATTAGAGGAACCTGGGGATTTAATGGTTTTCAATCCCATCAATTTCCCTAACACCATTTCCCTACAATTACCGATTTCATTAAGTTTCATCCTCTCATTAGACCCTATGTTCCCTGACATCTCTGGGAGGTTATTTGTGTCCTCCTTTGTGAAGACAGAACCAAAGTATGTATTTAATTGGTCAGCCATTTCTTTGTTCCCCATTATAAATTCCCCTGGTTCTGACTGCAAGGGACCTACTCTTGAAGTCACCATTCTTTTTGTCTTCACATATCTATAGAAGCTTTTACAGTCAGTTTTTATGTTCCCTGCAAGCTTACTCTCATACTCTATTCTCCCCCTCTTAATTAATCCCTTTGTCCTCCTTTGCTGAATCCTAAACTGCTCCCAATCCTCAGATTTGCTGCTTTTTCTGGCCAATTTATATGTCCTCTCCTTTCATCTTATGCTATCCCTAATTTCCCTTGTTAGCCACGGTTGAGGCACCTTTTTTGTTTTATTTTTATGCCAAACATGGATGAACAAATTCTATAGTTCATCTATGCAATGTTTAAATGTTTACCATTGCCTATCCACCGTCAACCCTTTAAGTAATGTTCCCCACACCATCCTAGCCGACTCGCGCCTCATACCATCATAGTTTCCTTTATTTAAATTCAGGACCCTAGTCTCTAAGTCAAAAACTTCACTCTCCATTTTAATGAAGAATTGCATTATATTATGATCATTCCGCCCCAAGGGGCCTCGCACAACAAGATTGCTAATTAATCCTTTCTCATTACATAATACCCAGTCTAAGATGGCCTGATCTCTAGTTGGTTCCTTGACATATTGGCCCAGGAAGCCATCCCGTATACACTCTAGGAATTCCTCCTCCACAGTATTGTTACTAATTTGGTTAGCCCAATCTATATGTAGATTAAAGTCACCCATGATAACTGCTGTGCCCTTATTGCACGCGTCTCTAATTTCCCATTTAATGCCATCCCCAACCTCAGCATTACTGTTTGGGGGTCTGTATACAACTCCCACTAATGTTTTCTGCCCCTTGGTATTTCTCAGCTCTACCCGTAAAGATTCCACATCATCAGAGCTAATATCCTTCCTTACTATTGTGTTAATCTTCTCTTTAACCAGCAATGCTACCCCACCTCCTTTTCCTTTTTGCCTGTCTTTCCTAAATATTGAATACCCCTGGATGTTGAATTCCCAGCCTTGGTCAGCCTGGAGCCATGTCTCCATAATCTCAATTATATCATATCCATTTACATCTATTTGCGCAGCTAATTCATTCACCTTATTACGAATGCTCCTCGCATTAAGACACAAAGCCTTCAGGCTTGTTTTTTTAACGCTCTTAGATCTTTTAGAATTATTCTTTACTGTGGCCATGTTTGATTTAAACCCTTGATTTCTCTGTCTGCCACTTTTGTTTTTCTCCTTCCTGTCTTTTGCTTTTATCCTTGTTTCCCTTTCCTCTGTCTCCCTGCTCAGTTTCCAAACCCCCTGCCATTTTAGTGTAAACCCTCCCCCAGAGCACTAGCAAACACTCCCCCTAGGACATTGGTCCCAGCCCTGCCCAGGTGCAAACCAACCATTTTGTACTGGTCCCACCTCCCCCAGAACCGGTTCCAATGTCCCAGGAATTTGAATCCGTCCCCCTTGCACCATTCCTCTAGCCACATATTCATCTGAAATATCCTTCTATTTCTACTCTGACTAGCATGTGGCACTGGTAGCAATCCTGAGATTACTACATTTGAGGTCCTATTTTTTAATTTACCTCCTAACTCCCTGTATTCAGCTTTTAGGACCTCATCCCGGTTTTTACCTATATCGTTGATACCTATATGCACCATGACAACTGGCTGTTCACCCTCCCCCTCCAGAATGCCATACAGCTCCGAGACATCCTTGACCCTTGCACCAGGGAGGCAACATACCATCCTGGAGTCTCGTTTGCAGCCACAGAAACACCTATCTATTCCCCTTACAATAGAATCCCCTATCACTATAGCTCTCCCGCTCTTTTTCCTCCCGTCCTGTGCAGTCCTTCAGCAAAGCAATGAATAGCATCCACTGAGCCACTCAGCAATAGGGCTAATTACAGTCTATTCTAGGAGTGGCCTCACATGTGTCACCAACTCCTGTGTTTACGTCAATGGGAGGGAGGATGGCTATAAACTGAATCTGAGCTGAAATCCAGCTAAGTGTCATCTGACCAAATCTCAGCCAAGCTCAGAGCCAAGCTAAATGTCAGACAACTGATTCATGGCAAAATAAGGATTTTGCTCAATTCCATCAGGTTTCCAATTGTCATCCGGAAATCCAAGTCTATGTTTAGATTTGCACCAGTCCCCAGTAAGGGTCTCTTACCAATCAATTGCTGTTTTATTACTGATCTATTACTGGTCTATCACAGGTCTATTACTGGTTTATTACTGGCCTATTACTCACAAAATAACAATATACTTACAAATGAGAAAGAGTCTTCAACCCATCTTAATTCTTCCACCCAGAACAACCCTGCACTCCGTCCAATGTTGCATCATTTGTTTCTTAAATGATTCCAGGGTTCTTGTCTCCACCACTCTAGCCAGGAGTCCATTCCAAGTGTTTATCATATCTGTGTGAAGATGACCCTCTTCATATCAGTCCCAAAGTTACATTTTACTAGTTTGAACTTTGTTCTATTCCCACTGTTTAAAGAAAGTAATATTCTGGATTAGCCTTTATTATCCAGTTACTATCTCATTTACTACACCATTTACTCTCCATTAACTATCCAGTTACTAGCCGTCTTATAGCGAATGAGTGATGTTCAAAGAAGAGCAAAGGGTGACAAAACAGAGAGTAAGAGCTACAAAAAGGGAGTATGAAAAGAAACTTGCAAGGGATATCAAAATCAACACAAATGTTTACAATTATATTAGGAAAAAGAGGGTGGTTAAGAGCAATGTGGGCCCCTTAAAAACTGATAATGGTGATATTATAAATGAAAATAAGGAAATGCTGGACATGTTGAATAATTACTTTCCATTGAAATGTATAAAATTCTGACAGGGCTAGACAAACTGGATCCAGGGATGATGTTTCCCCTGACTGGGGGGGGGTCTAGAACGAGGGGTCACAGTCTCAGGATACGAGGTCGGACATTTAGGACTGAGATGAGGAGAAATTTCTTCACTCAGAGGGTGGTGAACATGTGGAATTCTCTACCACAGACAGCTGTGGAGGCCAAGTCACTGAATATATTTAAGAAGGAGATAGATAGATTTCTAGACACAAAAGGCATCAAGGGGTATGGGGAGAGAGCGGGAATATGGTATTGCGATAGAGGACCAGCCATGATCATATTGAATGGAGGAGCAGGCTCGAAGGGCCGAATAGCCTACTCCTGCTCCTATTTTTCTATGTCAGTATTTACAGTAGAGGAAGAGGAGAGCATGCCGGAAATCCCCAAGGAAACTAATATTCAATCAGAGATGGGGACTCACCAAAATTAACATAAGCAAAATAATAATAATGAAGAAAATAATGGCACTAAAGAGTGACAAATCCCCAGGACTAGATGGTTTCCACCTTAGGCTTTTAAAGGAAGCAGGTAAGAATTTTCCAAAGTTCTCTCGATTCGGGAACTGTTCCCTTAGATTGAAAAATTGCACATGTCACACCAGTATTTAGAAAGATGAGAGAGGGAAACCAGGGAATTATAGACCAGTTAGCCTAACATCTGTTGTCGTGAAATTACGAGAGTCTATAATTAAGGATAGAGTGACTGAACACCTTGAAAGTTTTCAGCTGATCAGAGAGAGCCAGCATGGATTTGTAAAAGGTAGGTCATGCCTGACAAATATGATTAAATTTTTTGAAGAGGTGACTAAAGTAGTGAACAGGGGGAATGTCTATGGATATTATTTATATGGACTTCCAGAAGGCATTCAATAAAGTCTCTCATAAGAAAGACTGTTAGCTAAAGTTGAAGCTCATGGAATTGAGGACAAATTATTGACCTGGTTAGGAAATTGGCTGAGCAGCAGGAGACAGAGAGTAGGGATAACAGGCAGGTGCTCTCATTGGTAGGATGTGACTAGTGGCGTCCCCCCACAGGGCTCTGTGTTGGGGCCTCAACTATTCACTGTATTTATTAACAACTTAGATGACGGGATAGTGAGCCACATATCCAAGTTTGCCGATGACAGAAAGACAGATGGCATTGTAAGCAATGTAAATTACCAAGAGGTATTAATAGATTAAGTGAATGGGCAAAACTGTGGCAAATGGATTTCAATATAGGCAAGTGCGGGGTCATCGACTTTGGACCTAAAAAGGATAAATCTAAATCTAAAGGATAAATACTTTCTAAATTGTGAAAAGCTAGAAACAGTGGAGGTCCAAAGAGACGTAGGGGTCCATGAAGATAGATCATTAAAATGCTATGGACAGGTACAAAAAATAATCATAAAGACTAATGGAATACTGGCCTTTATATGCAGTGAACTAGAATACAAGGGGGTAGAAGTTATGCTGCAGCTATACAAAGCCCTGATTAGACCACATCTGGAGTACTGTATTCAGTTCTGGGCACCACACCTTAGGAAGGATATATTGGCCTTGGAGGGAGTGCATCATAGATTTACTAGAATGATACCCGGACTCCAAGGATTAAATGACGAGGGAGATAACACAAACTAGGATTGTATTCCGTGGAATTTAGAAGATTAAGAGGTGATTTGATTGAAGGTATTAAGGGTAACTGATAGGGTAGATAGAGAGAAACTATTTCCGTTGGTTGGGGAATCTAGGACTAGGGGACATAGCCTAAAAATTAGAGTCAGACCTTTCAGGAGTGAAGTTAGAAAACACTTCAACATGCAAAGAGTGGTAGAAGTTTGGAACTCTCTTACAAAAACGGCAATTGATGCTGGGTCAATTGTTAATTTTAAATCTGAGACTGATAGATTTCTGTTAATCAAAGGTGTTAAGGGATATGGGGCAAAGGCAGGTATATGGAGTTAGATCGCAGATCAGCCATGATCTCATTGAATGGCGGAACAGGCTCAAAGGGAATAATGGCCTCCTCCTGTTCCTATGTTCATTTACTATCCATTTACTATACCATTTACTATACCATTTGTGGTAAACCACTTTTATCGTTCACTATCGTTACACTATAGTTATCACTGTTATATCGTTACTCTATGGTTATCACTGTGATAGGTATATCACCATTTACTATACCATTTACTATCTTCTACAAGTCTATATGATCACCTTTCAGGTGCCTCCTTTCCAGGCTAAATAGCCCAAGGAATGGATCTTCGTGCTTACTGCCCGGGTAGAGTATAGGGTGGGAAACCTGGAGAGGAGGATCACACACTGGTAACAGAACCCACCTGAAATCAATGGGATGAAAACTGGGCGGGTTCTGAATGGGCGGGCATGCAATCCACTCTGTCATGTTACAGGTCCAGGCAGTGAAGGCCATGGATTACAAGAGGAAGTTAATGTTAAATTTGTGAAAGGTATTAGTTACATCACAGTTAAATTAGTGCAAGCAGTTTTGGGTGCCCCATAATAGAAAGGACATTAAAACTGTGGAGAGCGTGCAGTGTAGATTCACTAGGATGAGGCTAGGGATGGGAGCCTACAGTTATGAGGAGCGACTGAGATACTGGGACTGTTTCCATTGGAGCAGAGAAGGCTAAGAGGAGAATTAATAGTGATTTTTAAAATCATGACAGATTTTGATTGACAGAACATGGAAATGCTATTTCCTCTGGATGGGGAGTCAGTGAAGAAGGGTTATCAATTTAAAATTGTCAAGAAGTGAGGAGAGCGATTGGGAAATATCGCTTGATGTAGAGGGTGGTTGGAGCATGGATTGCTTTACCTCAGGGAGTGGTGCGGCAGAGTCTGTTGCATCTTGGAAGGCAAGAATAGCCAAACACTGGAAGCAGAGGAAGATTTAGGGCTATGGAGAGAGAAGTTAGCAGAAATATCTTTATATTGACACTTGTTGGAACTTGGAATGTTTTGTCAAAGAAGGGATAAGGCAGAGACCCTTGCATTATTAAAGTGGCTAAATATCTGAAGCAGAGGAAGACACCATCTGGGACAAAGCAGCCCACTTGATTGGCACCCTATCCACCACCGGCGCATTGTGTCTGCAGTGTGTACCATCTACAAGATGCACTGCAGCAACTCGCCAAGGCTTCTTCGGCAGCACCTCCCAAACCTGCGAACTACTTCCACCGAGAAGGACAAGGGCAGCAGGTGCATGGAAACACCACCACATCCAAGTTCCCCTCCAAGTCACACACCATCCTGACTTGGAAATATATCGCTGTTCCTTCATCGTCATTGGTGAAAACCCTGGAACTCCCTACCTAACAGCACTGTGAGAGTACCTTCACCACACGGACTGCAGCGGTTCAAGAAGGTGGCTCACCACTACCTTCTCAATGGCAACTAGGGATGGGCAATAAATGCTGGCCTTTCCAGCGACGCCCATATCCCATAAACAAATAAAAAAAAGATAAGGGACAATGGGGAATTAGCCCGGGTCAGTGGAATTGGTTTTGGATTGCTCGAGTAATGAGCCCGCACAGACACGATGGGCCGAATGGCCTCCTTCTGTGTTGTAAACATCGATGGTACTGTGATTCATAAATCATGAATGCTATAAGCCTAGGTGAATTCGAAAGGCTTTCATATAAACTGCTACAGGTGCAAGATTTTATATTTATTAAATGTCTGTTACTATGGACAGTGACAGTCAGAAACAGTTGTACAATGCTGACCTCTTTACGTGTGATATAGGACCTGAGTAATTGGGTCCACCATGACGAAGCTTGGCGATCCATTGTGGCCGTACTCACTGTTCAGTGCTGCGAGTGCTGCCACTGCCACCAGTGCCACCAGTGCCACCAGTACAGCCAGTGCCGTCAGTACAGCCAGTGCTGCCATTACAGCCAGTGCCGCCAGTGCCGTCAGTGCCATTAGTGCCACCAGTACAGCCAGCGCCACCAGTACAGCCAGTACAGCCAGTGCCACCAGCACAGCCAGTGCCGCCACTGCCGCCAGTACAGCCAGTGCCGCCAGTACAGCCAGTGCCAACAGTGCCATTAGTGTCGTCAGTGCTGCCTTTGGGCAACAAATGGCAACCTCCAGTGGTTGTTGCTAGTAACGACAGAGCCAGAACATAAACTACCAGCACCCCAGGTGTGTCCCCGATTATAATTGCTCCATCATTATTGGCCGTGCCTTCAGCTGCCGAGGCCCTAAACTCTGGAATTCCCTCCCTAAATCTCACCACCTCTCTTTCCTCCTTTAAGACGTTTCTTAGAACCTACCTCTTTGACCAAGTTTTCGGTCAGCTGCCCTAATATCTCCTTATGTGGCTCAGTGTCAAATTTTATTTGATAACGCTCCTGTGAAGCGGCTTGGGACATTTTACTACCTTAAAGGTGCTTTATAAATGCAAGTTGTCATTGTTATTGTTGTAACTAGAGAAATAGTCTTGAGATGTTGTAAACTGAACAAACATGGAATGTGATAAAGATGAGATCTGAAACTAGGGTCCTAAATCTAAACAAAGGAAACTACGATGGTATGAGGAGTGAGTTGGCTATGCTAGATTGGGGAGCTTCATTAAAAGGCATGACAGTGGATAGGCAATGGCTAACATTTAAGGAACGAATGCATGAATTGCAACAGTTATACATTCCTTTCTGGCGCAGAAACACAAAAGGAAAAGCGGCCCAACCATGGCTAACAAAAGAAATTAAGGATAGTATTAGATCCAAAGCGGAGTCATGTAAAGTTGCCCGAAAAAGTAGCAAGCCTGAGGATTGGGAGCAGTTTAGAGTTCAGCAAAAAAGGACCAAGACATTGATTAAGAGGGGAAAAATAGAGTATGAGAGTAAACTTGCAAGGAACATAAAAGCGGATTGCAAAAGCTTCTACAAGTATGTAAAAAGAAAAAGATTAGTGAAGACAAATGTAGGTCTCTTACAGTCAAAAACAGGAGAATTTATAATGGAGAACAAGGAAATGGCAGTGCAATTAAACAAATACTTTGGTTCTGTCTTCACGGAAGAGGACACAAATGACTTCCCAGGAATGCTAGGGAACCAAGGGTCTAGTGAGAAGGAGGAATTAAAGGAAATTAGTATTAGTAAAAAAATAGTGCTGGAGAAATTAATGGTGCTGAAAGCCGATAAATCCCCAGGGCCTGATAACCTGCATCCTAGAGTATTGAGTACTGCAACAAGACCTGGACGATGTTAAGTGACAGGTAACATTCGTGCCACAGAAGTGCCAGGCAATGACTATCTCCAACAAGCAAGAGTCTAACCACCTCCCCTTGACATTCAATGGCATTACTATCGCCGAATCCCCCACTATCAACATCCTGGGGGGTCACCATTAACCAGAAACTTAACTGGACCAGCCACATAAATACTGTGGCAACAAGAGCTGGTCAGAGGCTGGGTATTCTGTGGCAAATGTCTCACCTCCTGACTCCCCAAAGTCTTTCCACCATCTACAAGGCACAAGTAAGGAGTGTGATGGAATACTCTCCACTTGCCTGGATGAGTGCAGCTCCAACAACACTCAAGAAGCTCGACACCATCCAGGACAAAGCAGCCCACTTGATTGGCACCCCATCCACCACCTTAAACAGTAACTCCTTCCACCACCAGTGTACCGTGGCTGCAGTGTGTACCATCTACAAGATGCACTGCAGCAATTCACCAAGGCTTCTTCGACAGCACCGCCCAAACCCGTGACCTCTTCCACCTAGAAGGACAAGGGCAGCAGGTGCATGGGAACACCACCACCTCCAGGTTCAGCTCCAAGTCACACACCATGCTGACTTAGAAGCATATCGTCGATCCTTCATCGTCGTTGGGTCAAAATCCTGGAACACCCTACCCAACAGCAATGTGGGAGTACCATCACCACACGGACTGCAGCGGTTCAAGAAGGCGGCTCACCACCACATTCTCAAGGGCAACTAGGGACGGGCAATAAATGCTGGCCTTGCCAGCGATGCCCTGATCCCATAAGCGAATTAAAAAAAACCAAAAAGAGGTAGCCATAGAAATAGTGAATGCATTGGTTGTCAACTTCTAAAATTCTATAGATTATGGAACAGTTCCTGCAGATTGGAGGGTGGCAAATGTAACCCCACTATTTAAAAAAGGAGGGAGAGAGAAAACAGGGGACTACAGACCGGTTAACCTAACATCAGTAGTAGGGAAAATGCTAGAGTCTATTATAAAGGATGTGATAACAGGACACTTAGAAAATATCAACATGATTAGACAAATTCAACATGGATTTATGAAAGGAAAATCGTGTTTGACAAACCTACTGGTTTTTTTTGAGGATGTAACTAATAGAATAGATAAGGGAGAACCAGTGGATGTGGTGTATTTGGATTTTCAGAAGGCCTTTGATAAAGTCCCACATAAGAGGTTAGTGTGCAAAATTAAAGCACATGGGATTGGGGGTAATATACTGGCATGGATTGAAAATTGCTTAACAGGCAGGAAACAGAGAGTAGGAATAAACGGGTCTTTTTCGGGGTGGCAGGCGGTGACTAGTGGGGTACCGCAGGGATCGGTCCTTGGGCCCCAGCTATTCACAAGATATTCACAAGGGCAGCACGGTGGCATAGTGGTTAGCACTGTTGCCTCACAGCGCCAGGGACCCGGGTTCGAATCCGGCCTCGGGCGACTGTCTGTGTGGAGTTTGCACATTCTCCCCGTGTTTGCGTGGGTTTCCTCTGGGTGCTCCGGTTTCCTCCCACAGTCCAAAGATGTGCGGGTTAGGTTGATTGGCTATGATAAATTGACCCTTAGTGTTAGGGGGATTAAATACGTGGGGTTACGGGGATCGGGTGGAATATGTGTCGGTGCAGGCTCGATGGGCCGAAATGGCCTCTATCTGCACTGTGGGGTTTCTGTGATTCTGTGATATCAATGATTTAGATGAGGGAACCAAATGTAATATTTCCAAGTTTGCTGATGACACGAAACTAGGTGGCATTGTGAGTTGTGAGGAGGATGCAAAGACGCTTCAAGGTGATTTAGACAAGTTGAGTGAGTGGGCAAATACATAGCAGATGCAGTATAACGTGGGTAAATGTGAAGTTATCCACTTTGGTAGGAAAAACAGAAAGGCAGAGTATTATTTAAATGGTGATAGATTGGGAAATCTTGATGTACAGAGGGACCTGGCTGTCCTTATACACCAGTCACTGAAAGCAAACATGCAGGTGCAGCAAGCAGTTAGGAAGGCAAATGGTATGTTAGCCTTCATTGCAAGAGGATTTGACTACAGGAGCAAGGATGTCTTACTACCGTTATACAGGGCCTTGGTGAGACCACATCTGGAGTACTGTGTGCAGTTTTGGTCTCCTTACCTAAGAAAGGATATATTTGCCATAGAGGGAGTGCAGCGAAGGTTCACCAGACTGATTCCTGGGATGGCAGGACTGTCGTATGAGGGGAAATTGGGTCGACTAGGCCTGTATTCACTAGAGTTTAGAAGAATGAGAGGGAATCTCATTGAAATGTATAAAATCCTGACAGGGCTAGACAGACTGGATGCAGGGAGAATGTTTCCCCTGGCTGGGGGATCTAGAACGAGGGGCCACAGTTTCAGGATACGGGGTAGGCCATTTAGGACTGAGATGAGGAGAACTTTCTTCACTCAGAGGGTGGTGAACCTGTGGAATTCTCTACCACCGAAGGCTGTGGAGACCAAGTCACTGAATATATTTAAGAAGGAAATAGATAGATTTCTAGACACAAAATGTATCAAGGGGTATGGGGAGAGAGCGGGAATATGGTATTGAGCTAGAGGATCAGCCATGATCATATTGAATGGCGGAGCAGGCTCGAAGGGCCCAATGGCCTATTCCTGCTCCTATTTTTCTATGTTTCTACGTGACAGGGGAGGAGTCACTGAGTGTTCAGTGTGTTGGAGCTGGATTCACTGCAATAAAGGTACAATCAGTAACACAGTGTACTACTGTAACTGGGATGAGTCACTGAGTGACATTGTGAGGGAGCTGGATAAACATCAGTACAGATACTGTCAGTAACACAGGGCACTGGGTGGACGGGTTATGGAGTGACAGTTTGAGGGAGCTGGATTTATATCAGTAGAGGTACAGTCAGTAACACAGGGAGGAGTCACTGAGTGACAGTACAGGGGAGCTGGATTCACAGCAGTAGAGGTACAGTCAGTAACAATGGGAGGAGTCACTGAGTGACAGTACAGGGGAGCTGGATTCACATCAGTAGAGGTACAGTCAGTAACACAGGGAGGAGTCACTGAGTGACAGTACAGGGGAGCTGGATTCACAGCAGTAGAGGTACAGTCAGTAACAATGGGAGGAGTCACTGAGTGACAGTACAGGGGAGCTGGATTCACAGCAGTAGAGGTACAGTCAGTAACACAGGGAGGAGTCACTGAGTGACAGTACAGGGGAGCTGGATTCACAGCAGTAGAGGTACAGTCAGTAACACAGGGAGGAGTCACTGAGTGACAGTACAGGGGAGCTGGATTCACAGCAGTAGAGGTACAGTCAGTAAGAATGGGAGGAGTCACTGAGTGACAGTACAGGGGAGCTGGATTCACATCAGTAGAGGTACAGTCAGTAACACAGGGAGGAGTCACTGAGTGACAGTACAGGGGAGCTGGATTCACAGCAGTAGAGGTACAGTCAGTAACAATGGGAGGAGTCACTGAGTGACAGTACAGGGGAGCTGGATTCACAGCAGTAGAGGTACAGTCAGTAACACAGGGAGGAGTCACTGAGTGACAGTACAGGGGAGCTGGATTCACAGCAGTAGAGGTACAGTCAGTAACAATGGGAGGAGTCACTGAGTGACAGTACAGGGGAGCTGGATTCACAGCAGTAGAGGTACAGTCAGTAAGAATGGGAGGAGTCACTGAGTGACAGTACAGGGGAGCTGGATTCACAGCAGTAGAGGTACAGTCAGTAACAATGGGAGGAGTCACTGAGTGACAGTACAGGGGAGCTGGATTCACATCAGTGGAGGTACAGTCAGTAACAATGGGAGGAGTCACTGAGTGACAGTACAGGGGAGCTGGATTCACAGCAGTAGAGGTACAGTCAGTAAGAATGGGAGGAGTCACTGAGTGACAGTACAGGGGAGCTGGATTCACAGCAGTAGAGGTACAGTCAGTAACAATGGGAGGAGTCACTGAGTGACAGTACAGGGGAGCTGGATTCACATCAGTACATATACAGCCAGTAACACAGTGAGCTAACTGGGAGGAGTCACTGAGCCCAACAGTGTGAGGGGTTGATGGTGTGTTTCTCTCTATTACTGATTCTGTTCTGTCTATATACCCAATGGGAAAGTATATAACAGGAAGATAGCGATAATAGGGGCGATATTCGATTGCTGGACGCCTGTTTTTTTCTCGCCTGGTAAATGGGCAACCAACAGTTGAAGGTTCGGGAAGTATCTCGAACGCCCTGTTGATGCTCAGGGTCTGTCTGCTGTAATATTGAGACGGACCTGTAAATAGGCGCGCAGCATTCCTGCCTGTTTCCTGAGGCTGGCTAGATATGCAAATCAGGGTCCTCCGCCTGTTGTAGGATCCAGATTTGGCGGAGCCTGCATTGGTCCATTTGTACCAGACGTTGAACAGTTCTTAAAGGGGCTGCTGGTGGTCAGTCAATTTGGGAGAACTAATGTGGGATCTGGAGGTACAGGAATGCTCATCCTGACTCCGCAACAGTGCTGTGGGCCACTGCAAGTCTGTGCTTCACCCCCACTTGCCTTTAACAGCCTGAGGGTCGCTAAGATCACTACAAACATTTTGCTCCCGCCCCACCCCAACAGAGGATGGCAGCGTAAAGTAGCATGGTGGATATGGTACTGAACTAACAATCTAGAGGTTGTGTTAATTCAAATCCCACCACAGCAAGTTGGGGAATTAAATCTATAAATGATGGGTCGGCACCAGATAAAGTGACCATTAAGCTGACAGATTGTCATGAAAACCCAACTGATTCATTAATCTTCTTTAGGGAAAGGGACCTGGTCTGGCCTACACATGACTCCAGTCCCACACTACATGGTTGTCTCTTTAATGCCCTCAAGGCAACTAGGGATGGGCAATAAAAGCTGCCTTGCCAGCATCACCCACAATCCAAGAGTAAATATAAAAAGTGGACAGTGAGTGGTTCTGAGAGTGGGGTGTCTAATACATGTTCCCTTATTTGCAGTTTTAATAGAGGAGGAACAGAGTGGAGGTTGGAGGGATGAAGAGAGAAGCCATTGCGCTACAAGATTATATCCCCCACCCACAAAGAATTTACCAGCCTATGAAGACCAAGGCGGGTAGATGGACTAAGATACAGATCAGTCATGATTTAATTGAATGGTGGAACAGGCTCAAGGGGCTGAATGGCCTACTCACATCCCTAGAGTTTAGAAGAATGAGAGGTGATCTAATTGAAACATATAAAATTCTTAAGGGACTTGACAGGGTTAATGCTGAGAAAATGTTTCCCCTGGCTGGGGAATCTAGAACACACGGGGTCACAGTCTCAGAATAAGGGGCAGCCATTTAGAACTGAGATGAGGAGACATTTCTTCACTCAAAGGATTGTGAATCTTTGGAATTCTCTAGCCCAGGGAGTCGATAAATTTTGGGGAATTAAGGCATATTGGGATAGCGTGGGAAGGTGGAATTGTGGTAGAAAATCAGCCATGATCTTATTGAATGGCGGAGCAGGCTCGAGGGGCCAAATGGCTTACTCCTGCTTTTATTTCTTATGTTCTTATGTTACTATAGTGAGGAGCTATGTGTAAGAAGAGTGCACTTTACCAAGGAGGAGCTGTGTTAGCTGCTGCTGCCAAGATTATCCGTGGCTGTGAAAGTGATGACCACACTCAATTTTTAGGCCACTTTCAAGCAGCCTCATGAGATGCGTGTACTAATCACATACATTGTTCAGGTAGCTGGCACAACTTTTAGGCGAGCTGGCGGATTTATCTGGTATTGGCATCACAGCAAGGCAGAAGCAAGATAGGGCTATCCAATTTGATCACATTGCTGGCTTCCCCAAAGTGCAGGGTGCAGTAATTGGCTCCTATGCAGCATTGCAAGCTCCCTGCTGCAACCCCCCCACACTTTCTGAGTAGAAGGGGCCTCCACTCACTCAATGTCCAGGTGCAAAGAATCCACCGCCAAATTTGCTGGAAGTTGCCACGCTCCCTTCATCCTCAGGAATTCCACCCTCACAGTTGTAAGTTCTTTCCCAGCCTTCATGCGTTGCTTTTGACGTAACTATAACGTTGGACTTTGATGTTTAAAGCCTGCTGTCAATACCTTGATCTCTGCTCCCTTGCCTTAATCACATTAGCATGTTAACAAGAAGAGAACGAGTGGCAGGCCTGGCAGGAAGGCCCCTGCTGTGCCCTCCTTCAGTCAGGGGTCTAATAAGTACCAGACCTGGGAGGTCAGCTCTGTGGTTCATCTGCTGGTTAGTGTTTCACTGAGTTATGCTATAGAGGGAACGGGCATCTCCTCACCTCACTCTACTGCTCCACGGGCAGCTCTCAGTATCAATTACTGAGGCGGAACTGCCACCATCCCATGAATTATTGATACATGGGAAACCTTCTCACCCTGTGAGATCCCTCGCAGACAAGCACTCCGACAGGGTACCTTACTGAAAGAGACATCAAGATTAAAGAGCCCCTGTGTGAGTGCAGAGAAGCCGGAACCACCAGCAGTAAAACCCGCACAACATTCTCATTAAGTTTATTTACTTCGAGTGCTTGGGCTTCTTCCCTTTTTAACGTAGAATCCTACTTAAAGGGACCACATCAGTCTCTGTTCAAAAATACTGATACTAATAGAAGAAGAGATCAAAAAAGATGTAAAGACATTAAAAATAGAAAGTGGGAGATAATTGATAAACTAATCAAACTTAGAGAGGATAAAACTCCTGTCCGGATGGATTGCATCCACGCATTTTAAAAGAAGTTAGGGAAGAGATAGCAGAGGCACTATTACACATATATAAAAATTCATTAGGAAAGGTGATAGCGCCAGAGGACTGGCAGATAGTTAATGTTACTCCTATATATTAAAAGGGAGATAGAACAAGTTCAGAGAATTAGTTTAATGTCGGTGGTAGGAAAGATAATGGAATCTAGAAACTGAAAATATAATAAAGAGTAGTCAGCACGGATTCCAAAAGGGAAGGTCATACTTGACCAATCTTACTGAATTCCTTGAAGAAATAACAGAAAGGGTAGATAGGGGAATGTAGTAGATGTAATATATTTGGATTTGAATACAGTTTAAAAATCTGGAGAATTGGTTCATTAATATCCTTTAGGGAAGGTCAGCCCTATGTGTGACTCCACCCCCATACCAATGTGGTTGACTCTTAATTATCTTCTGAAGTGGCCGAGCAAGCCACTCAAATGTTTCAAAACACTGCAAAGGAGAAGGTCCACCACAACCGCATCTGATCAACACTAGGGATGAGCAATAAATGCTGGCCGTGCCAGCAATGCCCACATCCCAAGAATGTTCATGCTCATGTTCATCTGCTGCTGAAACCCTCATCCATACCTTTGTAACCTCTAGACTCGACTATTCCAATGCTCGCCCACCTTATACCCTCCAATAAACTTGAGCTCTGCTGCCCGTATCTTAACTCACACCAAGTCCCATTCACTCACCACCTCTGTACTCTCTGACCTAAATTGGCTCCCGGTCCAGGAACAGCTCAATTTTAAAATTCTCATCCTTATTTTCAAATCCCTCCATGGCTTCAGCCCTCAGTATCTCGGGCCTCCAGCCCTACAACCCTCCGAGATCTCTGCATTCCTCCAGTTCTGGCCTCTTGCGCACCCCCTATTTTAATCGCTCCACCATTGGCTTCAACTGTCTAGACCCTAAGCTCTGGAATGTCTTCCTTAAACCTCTCCGCCTCTCTACTTCTCTCTCCTCCTATAAGACACTCCTTAAAACCTATCTCCTTGACCAAACTTTCAGTCACCTGTCCCACTATCTCCTTATGTGGCTCGGTGTCAAACTTTGTTTGAAAACACTCCTGCGAAGCGCCTTGGGACTTTTTACTGCATTAAAGGCACTATATAAATGAAAGTTGTTGTTAAGTAAAGACAGAACTAGGTTTAGATGTTGGGTGGTTCTTCTTTTCCCAGAGAATAGTGGAACTGTGGAACTCGTGTGGTGGACGCTGATTCGCTGACTTCCTTCAAGCGAGAGCTGGACCTGTTTCTGGCTGGGGCGGAGATCTCCTCGTACAAGAGGAAGGTATACTATAGTGTAAATCAGGTTCAATGTGATCCACCAGACTAGTTTCAATCACCTAAAGGGATCGGAGAGGAATTTACTGGATTTTTTCACTAATTGGCCTGGAGTTTTTCTGCCTCTCCAGGCTGATTACACCGCTCCGGGTGGTGTGGTCTGTATTCTGATAATTAAGCAATCACAACTGTGTGGGACAGGATAGATAGACCATGGCTCTTTTCTTTTCTGTCATTTTTCTGTCATCTGTTTGTATTTTCTCTCTCAATCCTTTCCTTTCACTGCAGTTTGGCAAGCTTCCAGCCATTACTCCCTCAATCCTCTTAATGCCCATCTAAATTGCAATGTCTCTATGAGCAGTTTATTTTGTACCAGTGTCTCTCTCAGTCTTGCTGATATTTTAGATGTCTTTGCTCTTTGTCTCTCTCAATCCTTTCCTCTGTGACTCGCACTCTGCTTTTTATTCTGCAATCTCTCCCGCCGGTCTTTCTCCACTAGACTTCAGCTCCTCCAAAACTCTGCCACCAGATCCTAACACACACGAAATCCTGCTCACCTTTGGCTTCACTGACCTACATTTCCCCACACCAGACATTAGACTCTTAGGTCTATACTTTCCTTGTTTATCTCTCCTACCCTTTTTAAATAGTGGAGTGACATTTGGCAGTTTTCCAATCCAAGGGGACAATTCCTGAATCTAGAGTGTTTTGGAAGATCAAGATGAACGCATCAATAATTTCCTCACCTACTTCTTTTAATACGCTGGGGTGGAATCCATCGGGTCCTGGGGATTTATCTATCTTTAATCTCATGAATTTCTCCATCACCATTTTTTAACTTATATGGAATCTATTAAATTTCTCCCCTTGATTTATCTTTAGCTTTCCTTGTATCTCTGGTATTTTATCCTCATCCTCTACTGTGAAGACCAATACAAAGTAACTATTTAATAAGTCTGCCATTTCCTAATTTCCAATTACAATATCGCCTGCGTCTGTCATTTAGGGGCTCACATTAGTCTAAGCCACCCTCTTTCTCTTAATATATTCATAAAAACGTTTAGGCCGCGATTTCGCCAACCTCAGCGGGTCTAGTGCGGCCAGGGTCGGTGGGAGGTTGCGGCCTCTCTGCTGGCTACAACCCGTGCTGTGAAATGATTTTACGCTAATTGGGCTTGTTAAGCCCGCCCAGCGCGTTTCCCAGCCAATTGAAGGAAGCGGGTCTGATGACATCACTTGATGACTCGTCACCAGCCAATTTCCTTAAAGGGACAATGTCCAGACTGATTTTGACATTTGTGCTGTCAGTGTTCTACTGTATTGTGTAAGAGCCGCAAAATTAATATTGTACTATAAGAGTCCTTTGGCAGAAGAGGCCTTGATTTTAAAAGACTGCTTTAAAAGAAGCCCAGAAAAAGGGGCATATAAAATGGCCGCTAGACCCCGTGACCGACTTATTGGGACACTTTAACATGGTTCCTGCAGTCCCCAGACAGCCTTTGTGGATTCAACCCACAGTAAGTTCTGGAAGCCGTTTCTGAGAAAACGAAACCAGACATTAACACATACATAAAGATTGGATGCAGATCCAATCAGATCGGCCTGTAGATAAAGGCCATCTAAATATTTACCCAGACAAAGGGAAACAGCTTCTTATTCATAAGGGGAGCATCAAAGACACATTAAAGACATTAAGAAGACATTCACAAAAATGTAGGGTCATTCCAGACCAGAGATGGCCATCACCGGCAATCCCAAAAGCAGTTTAAATATAATAACTACCCCGCTGTGCAACAAGCCCGCCAAAAGTTAAACAAAGACTAACCTTGATTTGGCGGGAGATAAAGGTTTCTCCTGAGAAGTATATTTGGGGAACCCAGGGTAGCCATCAGGAGCGATGAGAGAGATCAGCGATTAAGCGTTTTAAGGAAGAAACGATCACCAGTTCGGAAGGATTGAAGAAGACAAAGCAGCCATCAAGAAGGCAATTCGAGCCTGCGTCCCGCCCCGGGGTAACCATCGGGAGATCGTCGACCAACCCCGGGCTGTTGACGAGACAAGAGGGCAGCAGCCCTACAGAGGAAACCTATGTGAAAATAGTAACTGGCTAGAAGAGACCTCTTGAAAGTGGTCAAACAGCTAACCTTCCCTCATATCGACTCCCAGGCCCACTGAGATCCAGCCTGTCCGTGACCTTCACCTCGAGGAAGAGAAGGCGTGTCGCAGCTCGCAGCGCTGACCACGAGGAGACAGGACACCTGAAAGGATCAAAACGCAGACCTGTTTCAAAACCTTACAATTCCTAGCTGGATTGGTGAGCATGTTTCTGGCCCTTCATAATCGGATCTAGATAGGTTTAAGGGGGTGGGCATTTTGGGTATAATTAACATGAATTGTTGTCCCTCGATGTTCCGTGTGTTTCCCCATTTCATGATGACTTTTGTAAAGTATAATATGCCTGTATCTATTTTAGCTAGTACTGTATTGTTATGATTTGTCATGTACCCTCTTATGTGCTTGTGTTTGATTTGCTTTTCCTTATGTAATAAAATTTCATTTTGTTTCATTAAACTTGGTCTATAAGAGTATTCTCTGCACTGTAGTTCCTTCACCAAAGTCCAGTGTCTAGAACCTAAGGGGTGAGTGGGTCGAACCAGTCAAGGTTTTACTGTGCAAAAGAGAGAGTGAGGCCTCTGGCGAGAGAAACCTCTGCGACCTCGGAGAGAAAACCCCTTACAATTGAGGTGCTGCAAACACTGACAAGCACTGCACAGAGGTGCACGGCTGCACCCAGGTTTTCCCATGACTCCATCACAGCAAGCAGGGAGGTTCTCTTCCCTTCCCATGGGTGGAAGACAACTCCCCAATGTGCCTGGCTGCACATTGCACAGGAGGACACAAGCAGGAATGTCATCAGGAGGACCAGGCTGCAGTGGCACAAATTATCTTAGTAGATCACAAAACGTTGCTGCAAAGCCATATCACCAATGGTGTAACAATCCAACATAGTGTTTATTGTTGAACCACACAAACACATCCTTCTGTGCTTGACTCTGTAACAGAGGGATTTTAACCCTACAGACTAGGCGGAAACCGATTATTCTCCTGTTGTTTCCAATTTTAACGGATGATCCTCCACAGGTGGCTAAACCTTTGCACACCCCATCCCCACCCCCCCGCCCAAAGCCAGCAAGGCCCTAATTTACATGTGAAAATCAGGCTCTGATGATGCCATTATGTCCCAAAAGTAGGGAAGCAGAGCACCTCTCCCACCAGGTGAAGGCCAGCGTGAGGATGATCGGCAACCTGAAGAGGCACTCCAGGTAAGATTCTAACCTTCCTTTACAGGAATGGGAAGGGAAAGGGAAAGGGAAAGGGGAAGGGGAAAGGGGAGGGGAAAGGGAAAGGGAAAGGGAAGGGGAAGGGGAAAGGGAAAGGGAAAGGGAAGGGAAGGGAAGGGAGGAAGGAAGGAAGGAAGGAAGGGAGGAAGAACCTACATTTATATATTAGCATTTTTCACAACCTCAGGACGTCCCAAAGTGCTTTACAGCCAATTCATTACTGTTGTAATGTAGGAAATGCAGCAGCCAAATTGCACAATTTGCTGTCCCACAAACAGCAATGTTATAATGACCAGATCATCTGTTTTAATGATGGGTTAAGGGATAAATATTGGCCAGGACACTGGGGCGAACTCCCCTGCTCTTCTTCAAATAGTAGCATGGGATCTTTTACATCCACCCGAGAGGGCAGACGGGACCTCAGTTTAACTTCTCAGCCAAAGGACGGCACCTCCAACAGTGCAGCACTCCCCCAGTGCTGCACTGAAGTGTCAGCCTAGGTTATATGCTCGCGTCTCTGGAGTGGGGCTTGAATTCTGGGCTCCACACTTTTTAGGAAGGATGTCTCGACACAAAAGGCATCAAGGGGTATGGGGAGAGAGTGGGAATATGGTATTGAGATAGAGGATCAGCCATGATCATATTGAATGGCGGAGCAGGCTCGAAGTGCTGAATGGCCTGCTCCTGCTCCTATTTTTCTATGTTTCTAACCCACAACCTTCTGATTCAGAGGCAGGAATGCTACCCACTGAGCCACAGCTGACATCATGAGGACTAAGGGTAGCCATTTACTGCCAATACAACAACCATCTGCTGTCAAACAACATATTCTCCTATCACCCCCGCCCCCCTCACAATGTCGGAACTAAGAAGAATATCCCAGGTTCAATCCCCAACATGTGCTGGGGCATTTGAACTCAGCCTGGGCGGGTGCGGGGGAAACATAGCACAATAGGATTATACTGTAAATGTAATATATACGGAAACAGGAGCGATCTTCCTTTCTAGCTCACAGATTGCCCTCTGGTTCATGTTCTGCTAATATCCGGTGACTACAGTCATGTTAAGACTGTACTACACCACAACTTGAAATTCAGGTTTCTTTTTGTGGTCACCAAGATGTGGGATGTTATTGCTTGGGTATGGAACACTTACCATTTCATATATTCCGTTTCCCAGATGCTGTACAGCACAGCTGGATGCTTAGTAACGTTCCCGTTACTGTCCCTCAAGCTCAGAAGTGAGCCAGTGATGCACTTTCAACCCCAACCATCTTCTGGCTTATCTAAATGACATTTGCTATTAGGGCTGAATTGGGGGAAGTTTTACACCATAGGCCAGTTCTCACTAGGAACTAGATTGGGGCTGCTTTCACATCAGACCCTTACAGCCATCTTTTGGATGAGACATCAACCGAGGCCCCATCTGCCCTTGCAGATCCCACAACACTATTTGAAGAAGAGCAGGGAAGTTCTCCCTGGTGACCTGGACAATATTTTTCCCTCAACCAACATCATTAAAACAGATTATCTGGTCATTATCTCACTGTTGTTTGTGGGAGTTTGCTGTGCACAAATTGGCTGCCGCATTTCCTACATTACATCAGTGACTGCACTTCAAAAAGTACTTCATTGGCTGTGAAGCATCCTGAGGTTGTGAAAGGTGCTATATAAATGCAAGTCTTTCTTTTCAAGACTTTCTGTCAGAGTGTGCTGGAACGGTCAGTATCTAACCCACCATGTTGGTTCTCTTCAACAGTCTCTATTCACCACCACCATCCTCTGTCTGGTTGAACTCCTTCTCACCCTCAATAAATCCCTTTTAACCCCATTCACTTCCTCAAGATAAAAAGTGTTGCTAAGGGAACCCAAGGCCCCCAGCTATGCCTATCTTTTTGCACTCTGTTCCAGTCCTGCTGATGCCCCCTTTCCCTGACCTCTTCCTCCGTCACACTGATGACTGTGAGTGTGTTGGTGCTGCCTCTTGCTCTCGCTCTGATCTGGAAAATTTCATTTGTCATGTTTCCAATTCACTCCCATCCCTCACCTTCACATGGTCCATCTCTGACTCTCCTGTTCCCTTCCCTGGCGCTGTCTCCCATCATCTCTGGCTTCCTATGGACGTTCATTACAACCCCACCAATTCCCATAGCTAAACTTGACATCTCTTCAGATCATAACCTCTGTCCCCATTTTTTCAGACGGCAGATGTTGCTGATGATTCTGCTATTCCCATTTACATCTCCTTTAGACCCATCTTTTCCTTCATAACTTGTCCCATGACCATTTCCTTTCACCTTGTACCATCATCCCTTTTGTCATTTAATCTTGCCTGCCTTCCACCCGATCACAGACCTTCCCTTTTGTTCTTTCCTCCCCTCCCCCCTTTCCCTGCCCTGTACTTGCTTAGAACTTGTAACATCTCTAACCTTTTCCAGTTCTGATGAAGGGTCATCAACCTGAAACATTAACTGTGTTTCTCTCTCCACAGTCGCTGCCTGACCTGCTGAGTGTTTCCAGTATTTTCCATTTTTATTTCTGATTTCCAGCATCTGCAGTATTTTGCTTTTGTTTGACTTCTCTTCTTCCTGCCTCACTTCCTGTAAAGACTCCAGTCCTCCCAGTTTCTCCAACTCTGCTCCGTTGACTCCATTTTCAATGCCAGATCTTCTGAAATGTTCTTGCTTCTCTGTTGTTTGTGCTTGGTAATAATTAACAGGGCCCCTGACTGGTCCACCCTATCCTTGTGTTCCCGCCATCACCCCTTCTCCCCCTCTCACAACAACAAGGTCACCCCCCAATACCACACCTCCCCCCACCCCGTCCACACCATCAATCTCTGTACTTGACAGATCATATTCTATCATATTTCCATCATATCCTCTATTCATAACATGAAATCACAATCAAGCAAATCATCCCCTTTCTTGATGGGCCATTCCATGTTCTCTTGCAGTTTTAATTGCCTTGCCCAATACCACATGGCTCCTAAGTCCACAACATCACAGGATCAATAGAATTTAGCCATCAGAATGGACCAGACCATTCCAATTAACAAGACTTGAGAGTCAAAGGCAAGGATGGACAAGGCAGAGCATGAGGTTTGTGAGATATTATGGGATATTCCTCGATTTATCTTCAGGAAGCGGGTAGAACATTTGCTGAAGCGTTTTGCAAGACATTGAATCAATTGAGTGATTGGACACACTTGTCACAAATGGCTGCTTCTTAATCCATGTTTTCTCCGATTTTTACTGGGTGCTGTTTACATGGAGCTGATGTTTTGTCAAATAAAAACAGAAAATGCTGGAGAAACTCAGCCAGTCAGGCCACATCTGTGAAGAGAGAAGCAGAGTTAACGTTTCAGGTCAATGACCTTTCGTCAGAACTGGAAAAAAGCAGGAAATGGAACAGATTTTTAAGCAAGTGCAGGGGCAGGGAAAGGGGGGAGGGGATGAAAGAACAAAAGGGAAGGTCTGTGATAGGGTGGTTTTCTGGAGTTAGGAGTTTTGTCGGTGTTTTTCACCAATTAGAAATAATGACCTTTTAGCGGTACCACCGGGTGTCCCTTACCTATTATACATAATTCCCTTTAACTATGTTTGTAAATACAGTTTACCTGTGCAGGGCGTTGCCCCTTTAAGGATGCGAGCCGGCCCAGCTCGGCCTTCCGCTTCCGCGACAGCCGCCGGCCTGGTGCGGCCTCCCGCACCCGCGACGGCCGCCGGCCCGGTTTGGCTCCCGCTCCCGCGACGGCCGCCGGCCTGTTTCGGCCTCTCGCTCCCGCGACGGCCGCCGGCCCGGTTCGGCCTCCCGCTCCCGACTTCGGCCGCAACGGCCAGCTGCAGTGCCGGGTGACGGGTAAATGCGCTGACGTCATCACGCACTTCACCTGACCGCCCTAAGCGTGGACAACGCGATGACATCACGACGCAAACGCGATGACGTCATCGCACAAACCTCTGGACTGCCTAGTCAGTCCTCGTGGCGTCCCCGTTTGGGTAAGACCTGTTCCAAGGCTCTCCTGCATCGATCTACGTTGTTTGTTGTATTTCATCAAATCCTTCATTAAAGACTTATTGGATTGTTTCTCCTGAGTCGACCTCAGTGATTTGGTTAGGAATACACCTATTCCTACAACCTGATAGAAGTTTATAAAATAATGAATGGGTTGGATAGTGTGCCTATTGATAGATTATTCTAGTTTAACAAAATTCTGGGGCAAAATTAACTGGCATTTGGAAAAATATGGGCTAATAAATAAAAGCAAGTACGGCAAACTAGGTTTGACTAACTTGATCAAGTTCTATGATGAAGTGATGGAGAGGGTTGATGAGGGTGGTGTAGTTGATGTTGTGTATATGAACTTTCAAAAGGCGTTTGACAAAATACCACATAATAGACTTGTTAGCAAAATTAAAGCCCATGGGATTAAAGGGACAGTGGCAGCAGGGACACAAAATTGGCTAAGGGACAAAAAGCAGAGAATAGTGGTGAACTGCTGTCTTTCAGACTGGAGGGAGGTATACAGTGGTGCCCTCCAGGGGTCGATATTAGGACCACTGCTGTTTTAGATATATATATTAAGGACCTGGACTTGGGTACACAGGGCAGAATTTCAAAGTTTGCAGATGATACGAAACTTGGAAATGTCGCAAACAATGAGGAGCATAGTAACAGACTTCAAGAGGACACAAACAGACTGGGAAAATGGTCAGACACATGGCAGATTAAATTTAATGCAGAGAAATGTGAAATTATATATTTTGATAGGAAGAATGAGGAAAGGCAATATAAACTAAATGACACTGTTTTAAAGGGGGTGCAGGAACAGAGAGTCCCGGGGGTGTAGGGAAACAAATCTTTGAAGGTGGCAGGACAAGTTGAAAAGGCTGTTAAAAAAGCATACGGGATCCTTGGATTTATTAATAGAGGAGTAGAGTGCAAAAGCCAGGAAGTTATGGTAAAACTTTCTAAATCTCTGGTTGGGCCCCAGCTGGAGTATTGTGCTTAATTCTGGGCACCACACTTTAGGAAGGATGTCAAGCCATTGGAGAGAGTACAGAAGAAATTTACTAGAATGGAGAGAGTGGAGAAGCTGGGGTTGTTCGCCTTAGAGAAAAGGTTAAGAGGAGATTCGATAGAGATTGGGGGTGGGGAGGGTGTGGGCAGGCGGTGGGGGGGGGAAGCGGTGGTAGTGGTTGGTGGGGGCAGGCAGTAGGGAGGCGAAGTGCCTCGTCAGGATGCTCCAGCCATCATGGGTGTGGTGCAGGCTTGATAGACCAGCTGTTCTTTTCCTGCCTGTGAGAGTCAGTCCCAGCAGGGGGAGTTATACCCCAGCGAGAGTCGGCCCCAGCAGGGGGAGTTGTACCCCAGCGAGAGTCGGTCCCAGCAGGGGGAGCTGTACACCAGCGAGAGTCGGTCCCCAGCAGGGGGAGTTGTACCCCAGCAAGAGTCAGTCCCAGCAGGTGGTTTTGTACCACAGCGACAGTCGGTCCCAGCAGGGGGAGTTGTATCTCAGCGAGAATCGGTCCCAGCAGGGGGAGTTGTATCCCAGCGAGCGTCTTCTTCAGCAGGGGGAGTTGTACCCCAGTGAGAGTCGGTCCCAGCAGGTGGAGATCTACCCCAGCAAGATTCGATCCCAGCAGGGGGAGTTGTACCCCAGCAAGAGTCAGTCCAGCAGGGGGAGCTGTACCCCAGCGAGAGTCGGTCCCAGCAGGTGGAGTTTTACCCCAGCAAGTGTCGGTCCCCGGCAGTGGGAGTTGTACCCCAGTGAGAGTCTGTCCCAGCAGGTGGAGATGTACCCCAGCGAGAGTCGGTCCCAGCAGGGGGAGTTGTACCCAAGCGAGAGTCGGTCCCAGCAGGGGGAGTTGTACCCAAGCGAGAGTCGATCCCAGCAGGTGGAGTTGTATCCCAGCGTGAGTATGTCCCAGCAGGGGGAGTTGTACCCCAGCGAGAGTCGGTCCAAGCAGGTGGAGCTGTACCCCAGCGAGAATTGGTCCCAGCAGGGGGAGTTGTATCCCAGCAAGAGTCAGTCCGAGCAGGGGGTTTTGTAACCCAGCGAGAGTCGGTCCCGGCAGGGGGAGTTGTTCCCCAGCGAGAGTCGGTCCCAGCAGGTGGAGCTGTACCCCAGCGAGAATCGGTCCCAGCAGGGGGAGTTGTATCCCAGCGAGAGTCAGTCTGAGCAGGGGTTTTTTTACCCCAGCGAGAGTCGGTCCCAGCAGGGGGAGTTGTACACCAGCGAGGGTCGGTCTCAGCAGGGGGAGTTGTATCCCAGCGAGAATCGCTCCCCGGCAGGGGGAGTTGTACCCCAGCGAGAGTCGGCCCCCAGCAGGTGGAGTTGTACCCCAGCAAGAGTCAGTCCCCAGCAGGTGGAGCTGTACCCCAGCGAGAATCGGTCCCGGCAGTGGGAGTTGTACATCAGCGAGAGTCGATTCCCAGCAGGCGGAGTTGTACCCCAGCAAGAGTCGGTCCCAGCAGGTGGAGCTGTATCCCAGCGAGAATCGGTCCCGGCAGTGGGAGTTGTACATCAGCGAGAGTCGATTCCCAGCAGGCGGAGTTGTACCCCAGCAAGGGTCGGTCCCAGCAGGTGGAGCTGTACCCCAGCGAGAATCGGTCCCGGCAGTGGGAGTTGTACCCCAACGAGAGTCGGTCCGAGCAGGGGCAGTTGTAGCCCAGCAAGAGTCGGTCCCAGCAGGGGAATTTGTACCCCTGTGAGATGCGGTCCCGGTAGGGGGAGATGCACCCCAGCAAGAGTCGGTCCCAGAAGGGGGAGTGGTATCCCAGCGAGAGTCGGTCCCAGCAGGCGGAGTTGTACCCCAGCGAGAGTCGGTCCGAGCAGGGGGAGTTGTACCCCAGTGAGAGTCGGTCCCAGCAGGTGGAGCTGTACCCCAGCGAGAAACGGTCCCGGCAGGGGGAGTTGTACCCCAGCGAGAGACGGTCCCAGCAGGGGGAGCTGTACCCCAGCGAGATTCGGGCCCAGCTGGGGGAGTTGTACTCCAGCGAGGGTCGGTCCCAGCAGGGGGAGTTGTATCCCAGCGAGAGTCGGTCCCAGCAGGGGCAGATGTACCCCAGCGAGAGTCGGTCCCAGCAGGGGGAGTTTTATCCCAGCGAGAGTCGGTCCCCAGCAGGGCGAGTTGGGCCCCATCAAGAGGCGGTCCCAGCAGGGGAAGTTGTACCCCAGCAAGAGTCGGTCCCCAGCAGGGGGCGTTTTATCCCAGCGAGAGTCGGTCCCAGCAGGTGGAGTTGTACCCCAGCAAGAGTCGGTCCCGGCAGGTGGAGCTGTACCCCAGCGAGAATCGGTCCCGGCAGTGGGAGTTGTACATCAGCGAGAGTCGATTCCCAGCAGGCGGAGTTGTACCCCAGCAAGAGTCGGTCCCAGCAGGTGGAGCTGTACCCCAGCGAGAATCGGTCCCGGCAGTGGGAGTTGTACCCCAGCGAGAGTCGGTCCGAGCAGGGGCAGTTGTACCCCAGCAAGAGTCGGTCCCAGCAGGGGAATTTGTACCCCTGTGAGATGCGGTCCCGGCAGGGGGAGATGCACCCCAGCAAGAGTCGGTCCCCAGCAGGGGGAGTTGTACGCCAGCAAGAATCGGACCCCGGTAGGGGGAGTTGTACCCCAGCAAGAGTCGGTCCCCGGCAGTGAGAGTTGTACCCCAGCGAGAGTCGGTCACAGCAGGGGGAGTGGTATCCCAGCGAGAGTCGGTCCCAGCAGGCGGAGTTGTACCCCAGCGAGAGTCGGTCCGAGAAGGGGGAGTTGTACACCAGCGTGAGTCGGTCCCACCAGGGTGTGTTATACTCCAGTGAGAGTCGGTCCCAGCAGGTGGAGCTGTACCCCAGCGAGAAACGGTCCCGGCAGGGGGAGTTGTACCCCAACGAGAGACGGTCCCAGCAGGGGGAGCTGTACCCCAGCGAGATTCGGGCCCAGCTGGGGGAGTTGTACTCCAGCGAGGGTCGGTCCCAGCAGGGGGAGTTGTATCCCAGCGAGAGTCAGTCCCAGCAGGGGCAGATGTACCCCAGCGAGAGTCGGTCCCAGCAGGTGGAGTTGTACCCCAGCAAGAGTCGCTCCCCTGCAGTGGGAGTTGAACCCAATGAGAGACTGTCCCAGCCGGTGGAGATGTACCCCAGCGAGAGTCGGTCCCAGCAGGGGGAGTTGTACACCAGCGAGAGTCGATTCCCAGCAGGTGGAGTTATACCCCAGCGTGAGTCGGTCCCACCAGGGGGAGTTGTACCCCAGCAAGATTCGGTCCCAGCAGGTGGAGTTGTGCCCCAGCGAGAATCAGTCCCGGCATGGGGAGTTGTACCCCAGTGTGAGTCGGTCCCACCAGGGGGAGTTGTACCCCAGCAAGAGTCGGTCCCAGCAGGTGGAGCTGTACCCCAGCGAGAGTCGGTCCCAGCAGGGGTAGCTGTACCCCAGCGAGAGTTGGTCCCCAGCAGGGGAAGTTGTACCCCAGCAAGAGTTGGTCCCAGCAGGGGGAGCTGTACCCCAGCGAGAGTCGGTCCCCAGCAGGGGCAGTTGTACCCCAGCAAGAGTCATTACAAGCAGGGGGATTTGTACTCCAGCGAGAGTCGTTCCCAGCAGGGGGATTTGTACCCCGGCGAGAGGCGGTCCCGGCAGGGGGAGTTGTACCCCAGCGAGAGGCAGTACCAGCAGGGGGAGTTGTATCCCAGTGAGCCTCTTCCTCGGCAGGAGGAGTTGTACCCCAGTCTGAGTCGGGCCCAGCAGGTGGAGATGTACCCCAGTGAGAGTCGGTCCCAGCAGCTGGAGATGTACCCCAGCGAGAGGCGGTCCCAGCAGGGGGAGTTATACACCAGCAAGAGTCGGTCCCCGGCAGGTGGAGTTGTACCCCAGCAAAGTTGGTCCCCGGCAGTGAGAGTTGTACCCCAGTGAGAGTCGGTCCCAGCAGCTGGAGATGTACCCCAGCGAGAGGCGGTCCCAGCAGGGGGAGTTATACACCAGCAAGAGTCGGTCCCCGACAGTGGGATTTGTACCCCAGTGAGAGTCGGTCCCAGCAGGTGGAGATGCACCTCAGCGAGGGTCGGTCCCAGCAGGGGGAGTTGTACACCAGCGAGAGTCAATTCCCAGCAGAGGGAGCTATACCCCAGCTTGAGTCGGTCCCAGCAGTGGGAGTTGTACCCCAGCGAAAGTCGGTCCCAGCAGGGGGAGCTGTACCCCGGCACGAATCGGTCCCGGCAGGGGGAGTTGTACCCCAGCGAGAGTCGGTCCCCAGCAGGGGGAGTTGTACCCCAGCAAGGGTCGGTCCCTGCAGGGGGAGTTGTATCCCAGCGAGAGTCAGTCCCAGCAGGGGCAGATGTACTCCAGCGAGAGTCGGTCCCCGGCAGTGGGAGTTGTACCCCAAAATGAGTCGATCCCACCAGGGGGAGTTGTACCCCAGCAAGAGTCGGTCCCAGCAGGCGGTGCTGTACCCCAGCGAGAATTGGTCGCGGCAGGGGGAGTTGTACCCCGGCGAGAGTCGGTCCCCAGCAGAGGGAATTGTATCCCAACAAGAGTCAGTCCGAGCAGGGGGAGTTGTACCCCGGCGAGAGTCGGTCCCCAGTAGGGGGAGTTGTATCCCAGCGAGAGTCGGTCCCAGCAGGGGGAGTTGTACCCCAGCGAGAGTCGGTCCCAGCAGGGCGTTTTGTACTCCAGCGAGAGTCGGTCCCAGCAGGGGCAGTTGTATACCAGCGAGAATCGGTCCCAGCAGGGGGAGTTGTACCCCAGCGGGTTTCGATCCCCAGCAGGGGGAGTTTTATCCCATGGAGATTCGGTCCCCAGAAGGGGGAGTTGTGCCCCATCAAGTGGCGGTCCCATCAGGGGGAGTTGTAAGGGGTCGTTTTAACGAGCTTATGGTGTGCTAAATCGGTTTTGATATTCACACTACTCGTGAGCGGTTTCGAAGCACTCCCCCCTCACGGTTCTAGACACTGGGCTTATTGCCAGACAACCTTTGTGTGTTGGCCCAACTCGTGACTCGGAAGACAAATGGTCAGATGAGACAGATTGAGTTTTAAATCAAAATTATCTTTATTTTTGAAAGAGAATGTACACAGAGAAAAATGGCAAGAATAAATGCAGATGCAAAATAACGTTTCTCACAGAGGACTAAATTATACACTGAGAAAAATAACTTTAAAGCATATAAACAGTTCTAAAATAGCGATAAGCTAAAAGCGGGGGTGAGGGAAGCGCACGGGCACATCGAGTGATAAATCACACTCCTTACTTACAAATACCCTTAACGTTACAAACCCTCCCGTTACTGAATATACCTCAATTATGTCAGTTAGGTAGAGTTGGGCCTTTATGCTCACCAGAATTTCAAAACCCTTCTGGACCTTGGTACTTCTTGTTACGTCTGGAATTTCCGATCTTCCTTAGGGGACCGGCTCCTGGACCCTATTACTTGGTGTCGTCCGGGACCTCCGACCTTCCTTATGGGACCGGCACCTGGACTCGCTCTCCTGTACAAACTTTGGAAGTCCTCCGAAATCCTCGAGCCGTTTTCTGTTCCGCACGGTCCTCGAACTCCTGATGGTAACTGGACTTGGACTTCACGGTGTGAACCGTCTCCGGAGGAGTCTTCCTTACTCTGGTCGAATCTTAGACTGACTTGCTGACGATTTACCTGAACGGTTATACTCTTTTCTGGCCCTAATCTTGGCGCCAAATCAACCATTTTCCTTTGTTAAGGTTGCTTTAACAAAAGCAAGCACATTAATTTTAACTGCTCGCAAATCGAACTAATGGGAATCCGATTAGTGTCACTTCGTTTGTGTGTGCTCAGCAGTTTCTGAGATCGGTTACCGCTTTGCCATAATGGGAATCCGTTTAGTGTCCCTCCATTTGTGTGTGCTCAGCGGTTTCTGAGATCGGTTACCGCTCTGCCAGCGATTAGCGCACCTCCAGGTGCTAATAGTTTTGTTTACTGCTGTAACCACATTACAATATCAAAAACAGTAAGGTTCTGGATTCTTCTAATCGATGATGACTCAGACTGCTTTAAGGTACTGTGTGTGTGTCCTTTTGAACTGGGCCATGAGAACTGCCAACTCCATTCTGTGTTCTCACAATGTGGCCACTTCAGGGGCCCTACCCGTATACTGTATTTCATGGATTTTTGCGAATCCTACAGTCCCCCCTGTGATACAATGAGCATCTTCAATCATCTTTGTATCATAAAATGTCTTTGGGTGAGCACAAATCCGTTCCCTCCCCAACTGACCTTCCCCGTAATTTACCTTGCTAAGGAGTGTACCTCGCCCGCACTTTCCTCATTCCGAACAATGAAGTTTGAGAAAACATTTCCTATTGGAGACAAACCTTTAAACAATATACAGACTCATCTAGAGTCATAACAGAATAATCATAATACAATATAATGCGAAATCAAACAAGGTACAGAACAATCCAAAATATTAAAACAATAGTAATTGCCCGGGCGACTCCCCGTTTATACTGACATAGTGGCCCCGCCAATTCGGCTGACTAGGGAATTCCCTGCTGTGTCCCTTCCTTCTGCACTGTACACAGACCAGGTACAAAACTATCCCCAGTTGGCACACCACCAAAATGTGGGAAGCCAGTCGGATCCATGATGGGACCTCTATATTATCAAAAAGGTCCCACCACGGTGGAACCACTATATCCTGAATTTCTGCCCCTATATCAACAGTCTTTTGTTCCAAAGTGAAAAAGTGTTTCTGCGAGATGGCGACCGCTTTGAGCAGCGCGGTTAGGTGTTCTGGGAGAGGGGGAATCGTAAAACCAAAATGTGCTACGTACTTTTGGAGATCAGTGAAATTCTCCTTAACGGTGAAGTGAACAGTGGATGGTTCGGGGATTGGGATAATCTGCAGCTGTGCCACTTGAACTATTGCCTCAGGTTTAAAACAGAAGCTGCTGTCACTGACCGCGCACCAGCCGTGCTGTCCGTGCTGGTAGTGAGACGCTGCGGTGGCAACACAATATGTCCCACCTCCTATGTATGCCACCTGTGGGGGAACATGGCCCTGTGCCATGGCTTCCATAGTGCAATTGATAGGCTTAGCGTCAGCAGACCTGAACCCGCATTGTGGTATTGAATAGGCGTTCAAGTGCTGGGGACACAGGATTATGTGTGCTCCCCGGCTACGGCACCCTGAGAAGTCAGTCCCCATCATAGCATGCTCCCACTTAATGACGTAGGGTGGGACCTCTGCCAAACGGACATGAGCTCCCCACCGAATGACTCCAATGTTCACCACCCTATACACCGGCGCAGGTCGGGCTGTCCTGCTCATTATGGGGATCTGCACGACAACCCCCATGATGGTGTGGTTGGAGCGACCACAGTCCACCGGGACTGGGTAGGCCTCAGAAGCGAGCCGGAGCTGGCATGGACTTAACGCATTCTCAAAAGGGTGGAGGGCTGCGAGGTGTTTGTTTCTGATCCAGGAGGGGACCAAACCCTGTTTCAAGTCCTCCAGATTGCTGCGGCCCTCGCCCAGCAACCATGCTCCGTATAGTACGCACACCTCATTCTGGGCAGCCTGATCTGAGGCGTTCCTGTCCTCCCTAATGAGAGCATTGACCGTCCGAGCCTGCTTCTCCAGCTCCGCTATGATCTCTTTTAAGTGGAGAGTCATAGCCTGATCCTCATGGAGCTCCGAACCCACCACCCGATTTTCGTCCGTGAGGATTCCCTTCAACTGGGTCTTTAACCCGTTGACCTGCTGTTGCAGTTCAATGTCGTCCAAACTATTTATGATGGACGACCCAGTGTTAAACCCTGTGAACCAGTCGTTCACGGCGCCCCTTCTTTGTCTCCCCACTTGCTCCCATTCCTTGTGGCCCTCGGTATAGAGTTTGGTCCTGTTGACCCTTGCGAAGTCAAATTCAAAGAACTTCTGCAGGGTCTCTTTTAGCAGGGCCTGATATAGCCTTCCTGTTTCTATGGGGCACCATTCCGGCAGGTGCACCTCAGTCAGGTTGAGGATGACCGAGGCCACCGCGTAATGGACCCCCTGGTAAGCCATTTGATCAGTCGGAACTAAAACTAAACCGTTCCCCGGTCCCTTGGTGGTGGTGGGGCACCCCTCTGTTACCGTCCGTGGTGTCTGGGTCGTGGGCAGGGGCTGTCGGGGGCGGGTCACTAACTCAGTGGCTTTAACTGCGATTGGGGAGTAGGGGACCGCGCATGCGTCCAAGCGCGATTCCCAGTCCATCCCCCTCCCGTTATCTTGCCACTGGCTGTGGAAAATGATGGAAACCCCTGCGGGGCAGACTTTTCCTGAACCGCACATACAGACGTAAATCCCTTGATCAGGTTCCCACCATTTATCCCAGCACACTGTCAGCCCTCCCTGGGTCCCTGTGATGGTCCAGTGAGTGTTGTTCCCTAACCTTTCCCACTGTCCTCTGGGGTTCCCCATGTCCTTGCTCAGTTTCCTGAGCCACCACCACCTATCCAGGGGGACGTTCCCCCTGCACGTTAAACAAATTTGTTTTCCCACAGTAACACTGATCTGCGTGGCCTTGATCGTGACCCGCGGACACAATAGTGAAACTTCTCCATAAGTGAAACCAATGTCATTAGAGTATTTAGTGGCATTCGATCCCAGCCAACCCGGCCAGTTGCCCTCGTGGGTATATCCAGCGACTTCCTCTGCCTTGCGCAGGCCCTGCCCGTCGTGAGCCAGGGGCGCCGTTTCCCCGGTACATCCGAAGATGTGGTGATCCTCCGTCTCCCCTCGCCACGCGATGTTGAGGCCCACCAGGGCCGCGAGGATGATGCCTCTTTGTAGCATCATTGAATTAATATCTGTTGGAGAGATAAAAGAGAATGTTCGAGCCAGGCTCCTTGGGCTCCTCGGCTTGGGTGTGGGGTGAGTGGGTCCCGCGACCCTAGCTCACTTAACTTGCCACTCTGTACCGTTCCAAAATGCCACCATACCTCAGAAAAACCTTATACATACATACTAAATTTACAAATAACTAAACCTTACTTAGCAAACTATGGTGTATGTACATGTGCCGTCCGTCTCTGGACGGCCAGCTTAAAATCTGTGGGGACTGTCGCAGGCCTCCCCCTGTGGCGTTCCCACCTCAGTTTCAGCTGCTGGTCCCTAGCAGCCTGTAGCTGCTGGCTGTGAACTGTTTAAAATTCCCACAGCTTTCCTACGGGGGTGTCTTTTTACAGTAACCGGCGACCAGACCTTTTCAATACTACACTGAGGGGCAAGACCTAAGACCTCTGGCTCCTCCCCTTCACCGCTGTCGGGGGCGGGAACTTCGTCCTCCGACTCGGCTTCACTTTGGCCAGGGACAGGACCTAGGACCTCCGGCTCCTCCCCTCCTGGGTCCCAGAACAATGGGGGAGTCTCCCGCTTAGATGGGACAACTCCTCCCCTCATGCAGGCTGCACATCCAGCCTGTGTGACCTGTGGCTGCAGCTCCCCTACAGCGTTTGATTCTTTACTGGCCTTTTCAGCCCCCACTGCCTGTTTCCCTGCCTCCGGTTTAAACAGTTTACATTGGTTAATGTGAAACCATTTAGTGCACCGGGGCAGTTTCACAGCATACACCATGGGGCTGGCCTGATCTACAATACTGTAGGGACCCATATAAAGTGGCTCGAAACTCCCCACACGGGCGAAGTTTCTTACCATTACTAGGTCCCCTACCTCCCAGCGATGGGTTTTACTGGGCTCGAGCAGCATTTTATTTCCCTGATGCTGCCTCCCCATGTTACCTGCGGCTCCCTCATAAATCCTTTGGAGGCGTTCAAGGAGCGTGCGGGCAAATTTGTCCCGATTCACCTCCCTTAGCTGCCCCTCCGTTAGGACTGGGGCCAGGACATGAGTGGGGGTTCTCATGACCCTGCCGGTCATGGGCTCATGCGGAGAGTACCCCGTACTCTTTGATTGGCTGGCGTGGACCCCCATGAGGATAAGAGGCAGGACTTCTGCCCACCTTTGGGGCGAACCCATTATTTCCTTCCTTATTTTCTCTTTTAAGGTGCGGTTCATCCGCTCCACAATCCCAGATGACTGGGAATTGTAGGCGACGTGCCATTTCCATTGAATGCCCAGCAGCATCAGGGTATTCTGCATGACTTGGCTGGTGAACTGGCTTCCCTGATCGCTTTCCACGAACTGGGGCAGTCCCCATCTCGAGAACACCTCCCGCACCAAGATTCTTGCAGTTCCTAACGCTGTGGCTGTTCGGCAGGGGAAGGCTTCAACCCATTTAGAGAACACGTCCACCAGAACGAGGCAATACTTATAACCTCCCTGGGTGGCGGGTAAGGGTCCAATATAGTCAATTTGGATTGACTGCCATGGTCCCTCTACCCTCCTAACGTGTCCCATTGGCACCTTCCTCCTGTGAGGGTCGGGGTTATTTGCCGCGCACACAAGACAGTTCGCGCAAAACTCCCGGACGTCCTCCCGGAGTCCTGGCCACCATCCTGCCTGCTCTACTCGCTGCCAAGTGACCTCAGGCCCGGGGTGCCCTGCTCCCGGCCCCTCATGGGCCAGTTGAAGGAATTCCCTCCGGTGCTGCTGAGGCACCACCCACTGCTCTTCTCTAAACAGCATCCCCTCTCTTATGGAAAGAGATGCTGTGCCATACGGGCCTTCTATTTTCTTCCCCTCGCTAACTGCGTTAAATACCCCTCTCAGGGCAGGGTCCTGAGATTGGACCGATTTGAGGTCCGGGGCTAGTGCCACCCCTACACTCTTCTGAATCCCATCCCTGCCTTTTGCAGCTGCCACTGGTCCAGGCCCGTAGGGGTCCCAGAGAATGCCGGACATGGCACCCTCTCTCGCCAGTGCATCAGCTCGCTGGTTTCCCTGACCGCGATGTTCTGTGGAGGAGTGAGCCTTCACTTTGTGGATGAAGACCTCACCCTTCTCCCACACGGCTGCCAGGATCTTTTCCAGCAGGGGCTTGACCACCAAGGGTCTCCCATCCGCAGAAGTGAATCCACGACGGGACCAGATGGCCAGGTACTCAGTACATGAATTGTATGTGAACATGCTGTCCGAGCAAATCGTGTACGGGGTAGGGAAGACTTCGGGGTGGGTGACCACATACGCCACAGCGGACAGTTCTGCTTGCTGGGCGCTCATGGTGCTGGGGAGTTTAATTGCCAACGCAATGTTTGCCATCGGGTCAAAAACTCCGCACCCCGTGAGCCGTTTTCCAGCAGATACCATGCTGGAACCATCCACGTAGATCTCACGACCGGCGGAATGTATCCCAGCCCGGAGACCCACGTCGACCTCCCATACCCCTTCTACAGAACACTGATGGGCTGTCCCAGGGTAATCCAGGTTGGCGGCTAATCTGGGCTCACACAGGCCTTTTACCCGCAGATCCATTTGGGAAAGGAGTAGGGTCCAGTGCGCAATGCGGGCACTGCTCACGGTCCCATCCTTGATCCTCCCATCCAACAGCATCTTGGTAGGCGTGTGGTGTGTGAGGAGGGTGATGGGGGAGGTGCCTGTGAAGATGGCGGATCTTTTCACAGCCCAGTGTGTGGCCAAGAGGTGCCGCTCACAGACCGAGTAGCTCCTCTCCACGTCGGTGAGCACCCTGGAGGAGTAAACCACGGGTCTCAGCTTGCCATGTCGCTCCTGGAGCAACACAGCACTCAGACTGTCCCCGCTGGCCGCCACCTCCAGGAAGAACTCCCTTCCCCCATCTATCGCTCCCAGGGCCGGTGCGGTCTGCAGCTTCCTTTTTAGGAGCTCGAACACGGCCTGGCATCCTTCATCCCACGACCACTCCACTTCCTTGTGCAGGAGTCGGAGTAGCGGGGCTGCCATGGCCGCATAGTCCTCCATGAAGTCTCGGCAGTACCCGGTTAGCCCTAGAAACGACCTCACACCCTTTATAGTGATGGGGACCGGTAACTCCTGTACTGCCTCCCTCCTAGCCCTATCGATGGCCCTTTCTCCGGCGCGGATGGTCAGCCCCAGGAACTTGACTTCCTTCTGACCGATCTGCGCCTTCTTTGGGTTAACCTTAAACCCCTTTCGGGTCAGCAGCTCCAACAATTCAGCCAGCAGTGGGCCGTGCTCTCCGACCGTGTCGGTAAACAGGAGCAGGTCGTCCACATACTGCACTAACTGAAGGGGCTGACTGAACTCCTTCAGGCTGTCCGCCATGCATTGGTGGAAAATGCTGGGACTATTGTGGAAGCCTTGTGGCAAGCAGTTCCAAGTATATTGTTGCCCCTTAAAAGTAAAGGCAAATTTATACTGGTCCTCCCTCCGCACAGGGATTGACCAGAACCCATTAGAAATATCCAGCACCGTGAACGTGGTCGCGGATGAGGGAATACTCCCAATGAGGTTGGCCACTGCTGCCACTGTAGGGGCACATGCGGGGATGTTGCTGTTCAACACCCGATAGTCCACCGTGGCTCTCCAGGGTTTGTCCGATTTCTTAACCGGCCAAAGCGGAGAGTTCACATGGGTGGCTATAGGCCTTAGCACCCCCTGCTGTACCAGCGCTGATATGGCCACCTCCATATCAGCCTCTGCCTCCTTTGGGAAGTTGTACTGCTTTTGGGGCCGGGCCATGGGATCCCCATCTACCCTGACCTCAAAGCTGACGACTCTCCCACAGTCGTGTTTGTGCGTGGCGAACGCACCAAACTGAGCCTGCACTTTGGCCCTAAATACTACCGGGATACCCTCCATCATTTCACCGAGGTCGTAACTCCCTTTCGGCTTCATGGTACACAGGGTTCCCTTCCCATCCTTTCCCGGGATTACTACTGTGATGAAATATTCCATTCATCACTGCCTGTGACTGTGGTTGGTTTCAGGTTTCCCCTCACCATTGTATTGCCTGTGACTGTGGTTGGTTTCAGGTTTCTCCTCACCATTGTATTGTATATTGGAATGTATGGAATGTGTTGTGTGTAGGACTCCGCCCATACCTGGCCTCTATGTAAGCCAGCTCAGTCTGGCCTCATATCCAGTACTGCAGAGCTCCAGATGGAAGATACCTCTCTCCACTGCGTATTATCTTCTAAGTTAATAAAAGCCTTGTTTTGTTCCGCTAACATCGAGTCTCGGGATTATTGAGGCACATCAATTTTATTAACTTATTTTTCAACACAATGGATCAACTCCTGAAACCCGAACGTTTGGATTTGGATCAGCATGCTCCGGACGCATCAGCACGCTTCGGACACTGGTTTATGTGTATGGAATTCTTCCTGGACAATTCCGCAGCCGTCAAAGACGCTACGGACGCTGCGAGTATGAAACTCGGAATTCTGCGGAATTGGGTAAGCCACCGGGTTTACCCCCTCATCCAAGATGCCGACACGTACCTGGCCACCTGCGACATCTTAAAGGTGCATTACCAGCAGCCTACGAATGAGGTGTATGCTAGGCATCTGCTCGCCACTCGCGCACAGCGACCTGGGGAATCGGTGGAGGAGTTCCTAGGCACCCTGAAAATGCTTGGCAAAGACTGCAAGTGCCGAGATGTAAAAGCCGCAGTGTACACCGACGAGCTTGTTCGCGATGCCTTTATCACAGGCCTCAGCTCCACTTACATCCGGCAAAGGCTGCTGGAAAAAACGGGATTGGACCTGAAACAGGCTGCGAACACCGTGCGATCCCTGGATGTGGCCCAGAGAAACTCGGACGCCTACTCTTCAGCCCGCGCCGTCCACGCCGCCACGTGTGCACCAAGGGCGCCGCCATCTTGGAAGGCATCTTCCCCGCCCGGCAGCCCGACACCGTCGGGGCTCCGCTCTCCCCCCAGAAGCCCTACGACAGCCGCGACACGTCGGGGACCCAACTGCTACTTCTGCGGGCAGACAAAGCACACCAGAAACCTGTGCCCGGCGAAAGGCACCACCTGCTTTAAGTGCGGTGAGAAGGGGCACTTCGGGAAGGTGTGCAGAGGGAACCCCGCCGGAAAACCAAAACCCGCCACCGCCGCGTGTGCGCCGTGGGAGCGGCCATCTTGGACACCATCTTGCCCGACCTCGTGGGGTCCGCCATCTTGTGAGCAGACAGCGTGGATGCCATCTTGTCTCGATCAGGGCCCTACAGTGGCATCGGGCACAGTGGACCAGACCAGGCCCCACCCGCTATCCAAATCAATGGTGGACATCGAGGTAAACGGGTGCGGGGTTAAATGTTTAATTGACAGTGGAAGCACGGAGAGTTTTATCCACCCTGAACTGGCACAACAACTCTCCCTAAAGGTGGTCCCTACTCGGGGTACCATCTCTATGGCTGATAAAACCCAGACATCGACCATTCTGGGTTACTGCACGGTACAATTGTCCGTTAACGGGACTGTATACGATAATTTTAAAGTATTAATCATGAAGAATCTATGCGCGAGCGTGATCTTGGGCCTGGATTTCCAGTGCAACCACCAAAGCATCACGCTCAAGTACGGTGGGTCCCAGCCGCCCCTCACAGTGTGCGGCCTGGCTACCCTGAAGGTAAAGCCGCCTTCGCTATTCGCGAACCTTACCCCTAACTGCCGGCCAATAGCGACCAAAAGCAGGAGGTACAGCTGGGAGGACATGCGGTTTAGCGCGACCGAGGTAGACAGGCTCCTGAAAGAGCGCATTATTGAATGCAGCAATAGCCCGTGGCGCGCCCAAGTGGTGGTGGTAAGGGGTAGCGAGAAGAAACGGATGGTGATCGACTATAGCCAAACGATCAACAGGTACACCCAACTAGACGCCTACCCGCTACCCCGCATATCAGAAATGGTGAACCAAATCGCCCAATACCGGGTGTTCTCCACCATCGACCTCAAGTCAGCGTACCACCAGCTCCCTATCAGACCAGAGGACCGCCCGTACACCGCCTTCGAGGCGAACGGACGCCTCTACCAATTCCTCAGAGTCCCCTTTGGGGTGACGAATGGGGTCTCGATCTTCCAGAGGGAGATGGATCTCATGGTCGATGACCACCACTTGCAGGCAACCTTCCCCTACCTCGACAACGTCACCATCTGCGGTCACAACCAGCAGGATCACGACTCGAACCTCGAGAGGTTCCTGAAAACCGCACAAAAACTCAACCTCACCTACAACGAGGACAAGTGTGTTTTCAACACCACGCGCCTCAGCCTACTAGGCAGCGTGGTGGAGAATGGGGAAATCGGACCAGACCCCGACCGATTGCGCCCCCTATGGGAGCTGACCCTGCCCAACACTCCCAAAGCCCTGAAAAGGTGCCTGGGGTTATTTTCTTATTATTCCCAATGGGTCCCCAACTACTCCAACAAAGCCCGCCCCCTCTTGAAAGCATCCTCTTTTCCGCTCTCTGCTGAGGCCCACGCCGCCTTCAAAAGCATTAAGCAGGATATTGAGCGGGCCACGCTACAGGCAGTGGACGAGAACACTCCATTTCAAGTGGAAAGTGATGCGTCTGACTTCGCCTTGGCGGCCACCCTCAACCAGGCGGGGCGGCCCGTAGCTTTCTTCTCGAGGACCCTCCAAGGGCCCGAGATCAGACACTCCTCCGTGGAAAAGGAGGCCCAAGCCATCGTGGAGGCAGTGCGCCACTGGCGCCACTACCTAGCCGGCAAACGCTTCACCCTACTTACCGACCAGCGGTCGGTAGCGTTTATGTTCAATAATAAACAGAGGGGGAAGATCAAAAATGATAAGATTCTTAGGTGGCGGATCGAGCTCTCCACCTTCGAGTATGACATCATTTACCGGCCAGGGGCCCTTAACGAATCCCCACATGCCCTCTCACGAGGGATGTGTGCCAGCGCCACCGGGGATCGGCTACAGACCCCCCACAACGACCTCTGCCACCCAGGGGTCACGCGGCTGTTCCACTTCATAAAGTCCCGCAACTTACCCTACTCGATTGAGGAAGTTCGGTCTCTGACCAGGAACTGCCGCACTTGCGCTGAGTGCAAGCCTCGGTTCTACCACCCTGATAGAGCCCACTTAATCAAAGCTACACGGCCCTTTGAGCGGCTCAGCTTAGATTTCAAGGGCCCCCTCCCGTCCGTCGACCGCAATGTTTACTTCCTGAACATTGTGGATGAATACTCCCGGTTCCCATTCGCCTTCCCCTGCCCAGACATGACCAGCGCCACGGTCATTAAATGCCTCAACAGCCTGTTCTGCCTGTTCGGTATGCCGAGCTACATCCACACGGATAGGGGGGCGTCCTTCATGAGTGAAGAGCTACGCCAGTACATGCTGTCCAGGGGTATCGCCACGAGCCGTACCACCAGCTACAACCCCCGGGGTAATGGTCAAGTGGAGCGAGAGAACGGGACAGTATGGAAAGCAGTCACTCTAGCTCTAAGGACCAAGGGCCTCCCTATCTCCCGCTGGCAGGAAGTCCTCTCAGATGTGCTCCATTCGATACGGTCGCTATTGTGTACTGCCACTAATGCCACGCCTCATGAACGAATGTTTAGCTTTCCCCGGAAATCCACCTCAGGCGTATCCATGCCGTCATGGCTCTGCACCCCAGGTCCGGTATTCGTGCGAAGGCATGTGAGGGGCCATAAGACGGACCCTCTCGTGGAGCCAGTGCACCTACTCCACGCCAACCCCCAATACGCGTATGTCCGGCACGCCGACGGAAGGGAGGACACCGTGTCAATAAAAGACGTCGCCCCAGCCGGTAACGACAACAACCACGGCAATAGCAGCAACAACGACCACAGCAACTCTTACCCACCCACTACTCTTTCATCACCCCCGGAAGAACATCGACCAATGGCACACCCACCAACTACCCCTTCAACAACCCTGGCGGCACCCCCGGCAGAGACCCAGGAGGCCACCGGGGACACCCAGCCGACACCCGCGACACCACAACAGCCACGTCGGTCGCAGAGGACTACCAAACCCCCGAACAGACTAAACCTATAGAAGGGGTGAATGTGATGAAATATTCCATTCATCACTGCCTGTGACTGTGGTTGGTTTCAGGTTTCCCCTCACCATTGTATTGCCTGTGACTGTGGTTGGTTTCAGGTTTCTCCTCACCATTGTATTGTATATTGGAATGTATGGAATGTGTTGTGTGTAGGGCTCCGCCCATACCTGGCCTCTATGTAAGCCAGCTCAGTCTGGCCTCATATCCAGTACTGCAGAGCTCCAGATGGAAGATACCTCTCTCCACTGCGTGTTATCTTCTAAGTTAATAAAAGCCTTGTTTTGTTCCGCTAACATCGAGTCTCGGGATTATTGAGGCACATCAACTACTACTCCACTTTCCTTCCCGTTATTGGCCCCCCAAAGACAACGGTTCCAGAGGTCTACGAGGATCCCATGGCCCACGATGAAGTCGGCCCCTAGGATCCCTTTACCTCCCTCCGCGTCCCATCTCGCCAGGACACATGTCCACTTTGTGTGTAGTGTGCCCAAGCGGATCGAGAGTGGCCTGGAGAGCGCACCCGTCTGCTCTGCCCCTGTGAACCCCGATAAGACGTATGGAACCCCACTAGACAGAGGTGAGGCGGTGGGATTCTCCGTATGAATCACGGTGCAGGAAGCCCCCGTATCCAACAGATAAGTCCCCGTACCCTTCTCTACCTCCATCTGCACGAGCGGTCTCTTCCATCCATCGTACCGGAGCGCACACAGATAGACGGGCTGCGCGGGTTCCAGTCATTGCGGGCCACCTTGGGAAGGGGTTGGGGGAACCGCTGGACCGGTGTTGGCTGCTATCTTACCCTTTGTGAGAACCAATGATCTCACTGAAGCTAGCAGCATGTCCAGCAGCTCTTGAGGAGCATTTGGCTCTGTTTCTTTTTCTGGGGCAGAGGTTGGGGTTGTAGCCGGGGCTTGGGCTGGGGCAGTTGGGACCTTCTCCCTATTATCCTTCCAAGGATTTTTGCAGTCCCTGCGCCAATGCCCTTCCTTTCCGCAACCGTAGCAAGTTTGCCTGCTTTGGTTGGGACGGCTCCCTTCCTGGCGCCACTCCTTACGGGGCTGGTCACCAGGCCTGACCTCACAAACCTTCCCATTTTTCGGGGGGGTTTCACTATCTCTACCATTTCTAAAAGTGACTGTGAGTTGACGGATTACCGTCGCCTCCGTGGTCAGAGGGTTTCGGGGGTCGAACCAAGCCATTGACTGCATTCGAACGCGGGGCAGGGAGTTATTCATAAGGCACCTTAGCCAGTGAACTAACGGTTCCCCGTCCAGGTGCGATCGCGCCGGCATTCCCGGGCACGCATCCTGGTAGACTGGCCACAGCCTGTCTGCAAACGCCTGCGGGAATTCCCCGGGGAGCTGGACTGTTCTCTCTACCCGGGAGAACGGACTCCCCCCGTTCATCCCCATGGCCTCCAGGATCTCTTCCTTGAGCTTGCCATAATTCTCCTGACCCCTCTTACACTCATCGGGTAGCGTCTGGAGGAGATCGCTACCCAGGGAGAACAGCATCATTTTGGCCCTTTCTGCCTCGTCGCAGTCATTCACACAGGTCGCCTGCTCTATCTCCCTAAAGTGCAGGGAAGGGTCCCCCCTCATGGTGAGCTTGGGGATGTAGCTCACCATGGAACGCAATTGTTGCGTACCGTGTGGAATCTGGAATTGGTTCTGGATGTCCCCAGTTTCCCCGTCGTTACCGGGTGGTCCGTACCTCCGCTGTATAACGGGGTACACCGGTCCCGGTCCCTGACTCGCTCTTGGGCTAGCCTGGTCTACCTGGGGTTCTTCATCCCCCACCTGCTCCTGTTCCCAGACCTCTGGAAAACTAGGGGCTAGGGGTGGTGGCTGTGCAACCTCAGGTTCCCTAACCCGTTTAGTTCTAGGGGCTGCCTGCGGGACTGCCCTGACTGGGTTGCCGTTAAATTCGGCCTGGCCGATTTTTGGGCTAATGAGACATATCATCCCCTTTGCTTTGGCCAACTCCATACGTAGGCTTTCAATTTCCTGCCTACAGGGGCCGCGGTCTGCTTCCTCAAACCCCTGAGCACAAGCCACCTTATAAGCTGCTTTTACCTCGGCTACTTTCTCCTCCTGTGCCTTAAGTTCCCCCGTGAGACTGCTAATTTCCGCCTTTAACTTCCTTTCTCTTTCCCTAGATTCTCTTGCTTGGTACTCAACATGTTCTACCCTAAAACTAGCACTCCCCTCTAACTCAGCTATCTTGCCCTTTAGCCTTTCTCCCCTGGCTTGGTGCTCACGCTGTACTTCAGCGGCCTGGCTTTCCATCTGCTCTACTTTCCCCCGATGATCCCGGACCATCGCTGCCCTCTCTTGGCTTATTGCCTCCAGGGCCACTAGCACTTTCCCTCCTGCTGCAACCTTTTCCTGCAGCTCTTGGGACAAATGCCTAATCTTAGATTCTTTACTGGCCACCGCGTGGTCCAGTACCAGAACCTGCTTTTTGTAACACATGAGCCATACCGCTTTCTCAATGCCCTTGCGGTGCTTTTTACTAGCCGTCCACTGAGCGGCTGCCTTTAGGGGATGCTCAGCTCCTAACATGTCATATATGGTGTATGTGCCTTTAAGAGCAATTGTGGTGTAAGTGCCTTTAAGAGCCCCAGGTGTGCGTAATGCCGGTAATTGCCACTTGGGCTATATAAGCCTGTGTATTGTGTATATCCTTTAGAACCCCCCCCCCAGACTTGCTTAGTAAATACCTATGAACCAACTCCTGTCTTCAGTGTCTTTATCTACACACGGACACTACAGTGGCGACGAAGTGGAAACGGACTTACCTGCAATTCGGCAGCACCTCAAGGACATCGATTCCTCCAGCGTCCAGAAGACTCAAGGAAGTAATCGAAACTGTGGTTTCACCAGCTGGCCAAGCTGGTGGCAGGTACTGCGCTAATCCTTCCTGGGCTTCAGGCTGGGGCTCCAGCGGCGGGCTCTACAGCTGAGACAGGCAGCGAAATTGGAGGCAAGCAATAACGGACTGGGAGGGTGCACTCGGGAGACGGCCGGCGCGGCAAGCAGGTCAGCGTTTAGACCTCCGTCAGGAACGAGTCTCCAACAGTGAATAAACGGAAACCACAGTAAAACAGCCTTGTTATCGGTAGCAGCGGCGGGAAAGCGCGGGAAGCGCCACATCTTTTTTGAAATGCCTAAGTCTGGCAATATTGATGCTTTTGATAACGAAACAGAGCCTAACTTTGGCAATACTGATGTTTTTGATAACAAGATAGAGAATTGGACCACATATGTAGAAAGAGTGGCGGTGTTTTGCACCGCAAATGGAATAGAAGATGAAAAAAAAGCTTCAGTGCTTCTGGATCTAATGGGCGCAGAAACATACAAGCTGTTACGCAACTTAATCACTCCAGCCGAACCGATGGACAAGAATTTTGAGGAGATTGTTGATACCCTACATTGCCAATTCGAGGCAGGACTGGCAGATTCTCTGCAAGACAAATTCATCTGCGATCCCCTAAGTGTAGAAACACAGAAAAAGATATCTTCTGGAAAAGATTTAACACTGGACAAGGCTTTCAGTGCAATAGGAGCGGCAAAGATACAGCAAAGGCAACAGGACTTCAGCACCCATGAAATGACACGGGGTTTCGAGAGATGTTATCGCTGCGGCAGATCAAACCATGACCAGAGGGATTGCTGGTTCAAAGAAAAAGCATGCAGGCGATGCGGAAAGATGGGACACATTCCACGTGTATGCCGATCTGAAAATAAAAAATCCACTAACGGGAAAAGAATCAATAAGGAAAAGCACAGAAAGGTACAAATGATGACGGACAGTAGCTCCAAAGACCAGAAGAGCGATAGCGACTCCGGGAACAAGAGACTAAGCTCTCTCAAATTACATAATGTAATTGCCAATGAAGATTACCAGACCATTTGGGTTACCCTCATAATAGCAGGGTCCCCAGTTAAAATGGAGCTAGATACAGGATCAGCTCTAACTGTAATAAATCGACGAGATTACGAGAGGCTATTTTCGCATATACCTCTAAAAGACACATCCATTATCTTAAAAACATATACGGGGCAGAAAGTATACCCCAAAGGAAAAATAAAGGTGCCTGTGGTATACAACGGCAAAGAAATACAAAAGTTGTATTTATACATTCTACAAGATGGTGGTCCACCGTTGTTGGGACGTGAATGGATAAGGAAGATACGTTTAGACTGGCACTCCATTCAGGCACTGACGGTGACCAGTAAGGAAAAAAACAATGATGACATCATACCTGAACGATTAAAAGACATCTTGGCCAACGCCAAAGAAGTGTTTCAAGAGAAACTAGGAACCTTGAAAGGCATCACCGCCTCACTAAAAGTGGAAGATGCAGCAATTCCAAAAATTTTTAAGGCAAGACCGGTGCCATACGCAATACGTCCGGCAGTCGAGGCAGAGCTGGAGAATTTGGAAAAGGCAGGCGTATTATCCAAAATAGATTGGAGCGAATGGGCAACACCCATCGTTCCAGTCATGAAAAAAGCATTGAAAAACAACTCTGAGGAACAGAGAAAAATTCGCATCTGTGGGGACTTTAAGGTGACTGTAAACCCGGTCCTTCACACGGTACAGTATCCTCTTCCGAGGATAGAAGATATTTTCGCCTCACTATCCGGAGGAAAACGTTTTACAAAAATTGAATTGGCACAGGCATATCTACAGATGGAGGTTGAGGAGACCTCTAAAAAGTATCTCACAATAAACACACACAAAGGCCTGTACCAGTACAATCGACTGCTTTTTGGAGTAGCATCAGCTCCAGCTATCTGGCAAAGAGCTATGGAGCAAGTCCTGCAAGGGATTCCGGGGACTCAGTGCTACCTAGACGACATCCTTATAACAGGAGAAAATGACAACGAGCACCTTGCCAATTTGGAGCAGGTGCTCACTAGGCTGAAAGAACGGGACCTACGAGCAAATCGCCCCAAGTGCGAATTTTTCCAAAATCAGATATCATATTGTGGCCACATAATTAATAAGGAAGGGTTGCATAAGTCACCTGAAAAAATTGAAGCAGTTATAAAAGCCCCAGCACCTGAAAATGCTTCACAATTGAGGTCATTCCTGGGATTAATAAATTATTATCATAAATTTTTACTGAACTTATCAACTATTCTACACCCTCTTAATGATCTTCGACACACAGGAGTGATTTGGAAATGGAACGAAGACTGTAAACGTGCCTTCCATAAATGTAAAGACTTAATCACATCCGAGAAAGTTTTGGCTCATTACAACCCATCACTACCAATCAGACTGGCGTGCGATGCATCCCCTTACGGCATAGGAGCGGTATTGTCCCATAGATTCCCTGATGGCTCGGAACGGCCGATAGCTTTTGCGTCACGCTCATTGAACTCAGCTGAGCGTAACTATTCCCAGATAGACAGGGAAGCACTCAGCCTGGTATGGGGAGTGAAGAAATTCAACCATTACCTACACGGACAAAAATTTACCTTGCTGACTGACCATCAACCCCTCATCTCCATATTCAACCCTAAGAAAGGTGTCCCCATTATGACGGCACAAAGACTACAGAGGTGGTCCCTTTTTCTAGGGGCACACCAATACAACATTGAATACAAAGGGTCAAAACAGCATGGGAATGCTGACGGTTTATCGCGCCTGCCGTTGCCAACGATAGAAGAGGCACCGACAGTAGACCCAGTAGAGATATTCCACTCTACCATAGTGGAATGTCTACCGGTGACAAATTCTGCCATTGAAAGGGAGACAAGAAATGACCCTACTCTCTCACGGGTCTACGATTTAACAATGAAGGGATGGCCAGCACATGGCGAACCACTGTTGCCAGCATTCTCGCAAAGAAGAGAACAGCTGTCAGTGTGCCGAGGAACCTTGATGTGTGGATCCAGAGTGGTGATTCCACCCAAACTCCAGGATAAAGTGCTAAAGGAGCTTCACGAGGGGCATCTGGGTGGAGTGAAAATGAAAAACCTAGCTAGGGCGTTTGTATGGTGGCCAGGTATCGATGGAGACATCGAAGACATGACCAAGAGCTGCCTAGGATGCCAGAAGGTCCAAAATGCTCCGCCACAGGCCCCTCTACATCCATGGGAGTGGCCCTCATCTCCCTGGCAAAGGGTGCACATCGACTTTGCTGGTCCATTTATGGACTCAATGTTCTTAATCGCAGTTGATGCACACTCCAAGTGGCCGGAGGTAATAAAGATGTCCTCCACCACCACGGAAAAAACCATGACAGTATTAAGGACCATATTTGCCAGGAATGGGCTGCCGGAACAGATATGTTCTGATTATGGACCGCAATTTGTGTCCGAAGAATTCAGAAAGTTCTTAAAGAACAATGGGGTAAAGCACTACACGTCCGCCCCATACCATCCCGCCACCAATGGATTGGCTGAAAGGTTTGTCCAGACCTTTAAGAAGGCCATAAAGGCCATGGGTAATGAAGACATAAAACTTCAGCACAAGGTGGATAACTTCTTATTTGCATATAGGAATGCAACACATATGGTTACAAACCAAACTCCCGCCATGATGTTCGACAATAGAAACCTAAGATGCCGGCTGGATTTGGTCAAGCCCAACATCCGAAGGGATGTGGAGAACCGGCAGTTTCAGGGCATGAATGAAAGGCCAACTAGGGCCTTCCAGATAGGCCAACCGGTTTTGGCCCGGGACTACCGTACCGAGAAATGGCAGCCTGGAACTATCTGCACACGACTAGGACCACTGATGTATACCGTGGACATCGGAGAAAGCATAATAAGGCGCCATGCTGACCAAATCATCAAGTCATCCGAAAAGGGACAACCTACACCACCACGCTATACATCTAACGATGAGGTAGAGATACCCATATCTACCTCCGATCCGGTGATACTGGAACCCGATGAACCCGACACTGGCCTTCAAGCCGAATCAGCCTTGCCAGAAGAACCTACTACACCACCAGAAACTACTACACCCCCGAGGCGTTATCCGGACCGAGTCAGGAAGCCTCCTGAGAGACTAACTTATAATTAATTAATACAGCAATGTATATTATTTTGCATATAACATGTAATTAATAATTACTTAAAATATGATGTACTAGTTAGCTAGAAGGGGAGGAATTGTGGTGTATGTGCCTTTAAGAGCAATTGTGGTGTATGTGCCTTTAAGAGCCCCAGGTGTGCGTAATGCCGGTAATTGCCACTTGGGCTATATAAGCCTGTGTATTGTGTATATCCTTTAGAACCCCCCCCCCAGACTTGCTTAGTAAATACCTATGAACCAACTCCTGTCTTCAGTGTCTTTATCTACACACGGACACTACATCATACACCCATTTTTTCGCTACATTGACTTTCCCACATACGTAGGAAGCTAACTTATCTTCCATCACATCTGTCTCACCCAAGTCTTTGTCCACCACACAAGGTTTCTGTAGCCAGTGTCCTGCCGCGGTCGCCATTCTGTAAGGGGTCGTTTTAACGAGCTTATGGTGTGCTAAATCAGTTTTGATTTTCGCACTACTCATGAGCGGTTTCGAAGCGCTCCCCCCTCACGGTTCTAGACACTGGGCTTATTGCCAGACAACCTTTGTGTGTTGGCCCAACTCGTGACTCGGAAGACAAATGGTCAGATGAGACAGATTGAGTTTTAAATCAAAACGATCTTTATTTTTGAAAGCGAATGTACACAGAGAAAAATGGCAAGAATAAATGCAGATAAAAAATAACGTTTCTCACAGAGGACTAAATTATACACTGAGAAAAATAACTTTAAAGCATATAAACAGTTCTAAAATAGCGATAAGCTAAAAGCGGGGGTGAGGGAAGCGCACGGACACATCGAGGGATAAATCACACTCCTGACTTACAAATACCCTTAACGTTACAAACCCTCCCGTTACTGAATATACCTCAATTATGTCAGTTAGATAGAGTTGGGCCTTTATGCTCACCAGAATTTCAAAACCCTTCTGGACCTTGGTACTTCTTGTTACGTCTGGAATTTCCGATCTTCCTTATGGGACTGGTTCCTGGACCCTGTTACTTGGTGTCGTCCGGGACCTCCGACCTTCCTTATGGGACCGGCTCCTGGACTCGCTCTCCTGTACAAACTTTGGAAGTCCTCCAAAATCCTCGAGCCGTTTTCTGTTCCGCACGGTCCTCGAACTCCTGATGGTAACTGGACTTGGACTTCACGGTGTGAACCGTCTCCGGAGGAGTCTTCCTTACTCTGGTCGAATCTTAGACTGGCTTGCTGACGATTTACCTGAATGGTTATACTCTTTTCTGGCCCTAATCTTGGCGCCAAATCAACCGTTTTCCTTTGTTAAGGTTGCTTTAACAAAAGCAAGCACAGTAATTTTAACTGCTCGCAAATCGAACTAATGGGAATCCGACTAGTGTCCCTTCGTTTGTGTGTGCTCAGCAGTTTCTGAGATTGGTTACCGCTTTGCCATAATGGGAATCCGTTTAGTGTCCCTCCGTTTGTGTGTGCTCAGCGGTTTCTGAGATCGGTTACCGCTCTGCCAGCGATTACTGCTGTAACCACATTACAATATCAAAAATATTAAGGTTCTGGATTCTTCTAATCGATAATGACTCAGACTGCTTTAAGGTACTGTGTGTGTGTCCTTTTGAACTGCGCCATGAGAATTGCCAACTCCATTCTGTGTTCTCACAATGTGGCCACTTCAGGGGCCCTACCCATATACTGTATTTCATGGATTTTTGCGAAACCTACAGAGTTGTACCCCAGCGAGCGTCGGTCCCAGCAGGGAGAGTTGTACCCCGGCGAGAGTCGGTCCCCAGTAGGGGGAGTTGTACCCCAGTGAGAGTCGGTCCCAGCAGGGGGAGTTGTACCCCAGCGAGAGTCGGTCCCCAGCAGCGGGAGTTGTACCAAGCAAGGGTCAGTCCGAGCAGGAGGAGTTGTACCCCATCGAGAGTCGGTCACAGCAGGGGCAGTTGTACCCTAGCAAGAGTCAGTCCGAGCAGGGGGTTTTGTACTCCAGTGAGAGTCGGTCCCAGCAGGGGAATTTGTACCCCGGCGAGAGGCAGTCCCGGCAGGGGGAGATGCATCCCAGCGAGAATCGGTCCCAGCAGGGGGAGTTGTACCCCAGCGAGAGTCGGTCCCAGCAGGGGAATTTGTACCTCGGCGAGAGGCGGTCCCGGCAGGGGGAGATGCACCCCAGCGAGAGGCGGTCCCAGCAGGGGGAGTTGTACACCAGCGAGCGTCTTCCTCGGCAGGGGAAGTTGGACCCCAGCGAGATTCGAACCCAGTAGTGGGAGTTGTACCCCAGCAAGAGTCGATCCCTGGCAGGGGGATATGCACCCCAGCAAGAGTCGGTCCCCAGCAATGGGAGTTGTACCCCAGTCTGAGTCGGTCCCAGCAGGCGGAGATGTACTCCAGCGAGAGGCGGTCCCAGCAGGGGGAGTTGTACACCAGCAAGTGTCGGTCCCAGCAGGGGGAGTTGGAACCCAGCAAGAGTCGGCCCCCGACAGGTGGAGTTGTACCCCAGCAAGAGTCGGTCCGCGGCAGTGAGAGTTGTACCCCAGTGAGAGTCGGTCCCAGCAGGTGGAGATGTACCTCAGCGAGAGTCGGTCCCAGCAGGGGGATTTGTACCCCAGTCTGAGTCGGTCCCAGCAGGTGGAGATGTACCTCAGCGAGAGTCGGTCCCAGCAGGGGGAGATGTACACCAGCGAGAGTCAATTCCCAGCAGAGTGAGCTATACCCCAGCGTGAGTCGGTCCCAGCAGGGGGAGTTCTACCCCAGCGAGAGTCGGTCCCAGCAGGGGGAGTTGTACCCCAGCGAGAATCGGTCCCAGCAGGGGGAGCTGTACCCCAGCGAGAGTCGGTCCCCAGCAGCGGGAGTTGTACCCCAGCAAAAGTCGGTCCCAGCAGGGGGAGTTGTACCCGAGCGAGAATCGGTCCCAGCAGGGGGAGTTGTACCCCAGCGAGAGTCAGTCCGAGCAGGGGGAGTTGTATCCCAGCGAGAGTCGGTCCCGGCAGGGGGAGTTGTGCCCCATCGAGAGGCGGTCCCAGCAGGGTGAGCTGTATCCCAGTGAGCGTCGGTCCCAGCAGGGGGAGTTGTACCCCAGCAAGAGTCGGTCCCCAGCAGGGGGAGTTGTACCCCAGCAAGACTCGATTCCCATCAGGGGGAGTTGTACCCCAGCGAGCGTCTGTCCCAGCAGGGGAAGTTGAACCCCAGCAAGAGTCGGTCCCCGGCAGGGGAATTGTACCTCAGCAAGAGTCGGTCCACAGCAGTGGGAGTTGTACCCCAGCCAGAGTCGGTCCCAGCAGCGGCAGTTGTACCCAAGCAAGAGTCGATCCCCGGCAGTGGGAGTTGTACCCCAGCGAGAGTCGGTCCCAGCAGGTGGAGCTGTACCACAGCGAGAGTCGGTACCCAGCAGGAGGAGTTGTAACCCAGCAAGAGTCAGTCCCCAGCAGGGGGAGTTGTACCCCAGCAAGAATCAGTCCCCAGCAGGGGGAGTTGTACCCCAGCGAGGGTCGGACCCAGCAGGGAGTGTTGTATCCCAGCGAGAGTCGGTCCCCAGCAGGGTGAGTTGTACCCCAGTGAGCGTCGGTCCCAGCAGTGGGAGTTGTACCCCAGCAAGAGTCAGTCCGAGCAGTGGCTTTTGTACCCCAGCGAGAGTCGGGCCCAGCAGGGGGAGTTGTATCCCAGCGAGAGTCGGTCCCAGCAGGGGCAGATGTACCCCAGCGAGAATCGGTCCCCGGCAGTGGGAGTTGTATCCCAGCGAGAGTCGGTCCCAGCAGGGGGAGTTGTACCCCAGCGAGCGTCGGTCCCAGCAGGGGGAGTTGTACCCCAGCGAGCGTCGGTCCCCAGCAGGGGGAGTTGTACAGCAGCAAGATTCCGTCCCCAGCAGGGGGAGTGGTATCCCAGCGAGAGTCGGTCCCAGCAGGTGGAGTTGTATCCCAGCAAGAGTCGGTCCCCGGCAGTGGGAGTTGTACCCCAGAGAGAGTCGGTCCCAGCAGGTGAAGTTGTACCCCAGCGAGAGACGATTCCCAGCAGGGCGAGTTGTACCCCAGCGAGAGTCAGACCCCAGCAGGGGGAGTTGTACCCCAGCAAGAGTCAGTCCGAGCAGGGGGAGTTGTACCCCGGTGAGAGTCGGTCCCCAGTAGGGGGATTTGTACCCCAGCAAGAGTCGGTCCCAACAGGGGGAGTTGTACCCAAGCAAGAGTCGGTCCACAGCAGTGGGTGTTGTGCCCCAGTGAGAGTCGGCCCCAGCAGGGGGAGTTGTACCCAAGCAAGAGTCGGTCCCCGGCAGTGGGAGTTGTACCCCAGTGAGAGTCGGTCCCAGCAGGTGGAGATGTATCCCAGAGAGTGTCGGTCCCAGCAGGGGGCGCTGTACTACAGCGAGAATTGGGCCCCAGCAGGGGGAGTTGTACCCCAGCAAGTGGCAGTCCGAGCAGGGGGTTTTGTACCTCAGTGAGTGTCGGGCCCAGCAGGGGGAGTTGTACGCCAGCGAGGGTCGGTCCCAGCAGAATCAGATGTACCCCAGCGAGAGTCGGTCCCCGGCAGTGGGAGTTGTATCCCAGCGACAGTCAGTCCCGGCAGAGGGAGTTGTGCCCCATCAAGAGGCGGTCCCAGCAGGGAGAGCTGTACCCCAGCGAGAGTCGATTCCCAGCAGGGGGAGTTGTACCCCAGCGAGAGTCGGACCCCAGCAGGGGGAGTTGTACCCCAGCAAGAGTCAGTCCCAGCAGGGGGAGTTGTACCCAAGCAAGAGTCGGTCCACAGCAGTGGGTGTTGTGCCCCAGTGAGAGTCGGCCCCAGCAGGGGGAGTTGTACCCAAGCAAGAGTCGGTCCCCGGCAGTGGGAGTTGTACCCCAGTGAGAGTCGGTCCCAGCAGGTGGAGATGTATCCCAGAGAGTGTTGGTCCCAGCAGGGGGAGCTGTACCCCTGCGAGAATCGGGCCCCAGCAGGGGGAGTTTTACCCCAGCAAGTGTCAGTCCGAGCAGGGGGTTTTGTACCTCAGCGAGAGTCGGGCCCAGCAGGGGGAGTTGTACGCCAGCGAGGGTCGGTCCCAGCAGGGGGTGTTGTATCCTAGCGAGTGTCCTCCCAGCAGAGGCAGATGCACCCGAGCAAGAGTCGGTCCCCGACAGTGGGAGTTGTATCCCAGCGACAGTCGGTCCCGGCAGGGGGAGTTGTGCCCCATCAAGAGGCGGTCCCAGCAGGGGGAGCTGTACCCCAGCAAGAGTCGGTCCCCAGCAGGGGGAGTTGTACCCCAGCGAGAGTCGGTCCCCAGTAGGGGGAGTTGTACCCCAGCGAGAGTCGATCCCAGCAGGGGAAGCTGTACCCCAGCAAGAGTCGATCCCAGCAGGGGGAGCTGTACCCCAGCGAGAATCGGTCCCAGCAGGGGGAGCTGTACCACAGAGAGAGTCGGACCCAGCAGGGGGAGCTGTACCCCAGCGAGATTCGGTCCCAGCAGGGGGAGCTGTACCACAGCGCGATTCGGTCCCCAGCAGGGGGAGTTGTACCCCAGCAAGAGTCAGTCCGAGCAGCGGGTTTTGTACCCCAGCGAGAGTCGGGCCCAGCAGGGGGAGTTGTACGCCAGTGAGGGTCGGTCTCGGCAGGGGGTGTTGTATCCCAGCGAGAGTCGGTCCCAGCAGGCGCAGATGTACCCCAGCGAGAGTCGGCCCCGGCAGTAGGAGTTGTACCCCAGTGAGAGTCTGTCCCAGCAAGTGGAGATGTACCGCAGCGAGAGTCGGTCCCAGCAGGGGGAGTTGTACACCAGCGAAAATCGATTCCCAGCAGGGGGAGTTGTACCCCAGCGTGAGTCGGTCCCACCAGGAGGAGTTGTACCCCAGCGAGAGTCGGTCCCAGCAGGTGGAGCTGTTCCCCAGCGAGAATCGGTCCCGGCAGGGGGAGCTGTACCCCAGCGAGAATCGGTCTCCAGCAGGGGGAGTTGTACCCCAGCGAGAGTCGTTCCCAGCAGGGGGAGTTTTGTCCCAACGAGAGTCGGTCCCAGCAGGGGGAGCTGTACCCCAGCAAGTGTCGGTCCACAGCAGTGCGAGTTGTACCCCAGTCTGAGTCGGTACCAGCAGATGGAGATATACCCCAGCGAGAGTCGGTCCCATCAGGGGGAGTTGTACCCCAGCGACAGTCGGTCACAGCAGGGGGAGTTGTACCCCAGCAAGAGTTGGTCCCCGGAAGTGGGAGTTGTACCCCAGTGAGAGTCGGTCCCAGCAGGTGGAGATGTGCCCCAGTGAGAGTCGGTCCCAGCAGGTGGAGATGTATCACAGCGAGTGTCGGTCCCAGCAGGGGGAGATGTACACCAGCGAGAGTCGATTCCCAGCAGGGGCAGTTGTACCCCAGCGTGAGTCGGTCCCAGCAGGGGAAGTTGTACATCGGCGAGAGGCGGTCCCGGCAAGGTGGCACAGTGGTTAGTACTGTGGCCTCACAGCGCTAGGGACCCGTGTTCAAATCCGGCCTCGGGTGACTGTCTGTGTGGAGTTTGCACATTCTCCCCGTGTTTGCGTGGGTTTCCTCCGGGTGCTCCTGTTTCCTCCCACAGTCCAAAGATGTGCGGGTTAGGATGATTGGCTATGATAAATTGACCCTTCGTGTTAGGGGGATTAAATACATGGGGTTACGGGGAAAAGGGTGGGATATGTGTTGGTGTAGGGGTTACGGGGATCGGGTGGGATATGTGTCGGTGCAGGCTCGATGGGCCGAAATGGCCTCTATCTGCACTGTGGGGTTTCTGTGGGTTTCTGTGGGTAGATGCACCCCAGCGAGAGGCGGTCCCGGCAGGGGGAGATGTACCCCACCGAGAGGCAGTCCCAACAGGGGGATTTGTATCCCAGCGAGCGCCTTCCTCGGCAGGGGGAGTTGTACCCCAGCGAGAGTCGGTCCCAGCAGGGGGAGTTGTACCCCAGCAAGAGTCGGTCCTGGGCATGGGGAGTTGTACCCCAGCAAGAGTCGGTCCCCAGCAGGGGGAGTTGTACCCCAGTCTGTGTTGGTCCCAGCAGGTGGAGATGTGCCGCAGTGAGAGTCGGTCCCAGCATGTGGAGATGTACCCCAACGAGAGCCGGTCCCAGCAGGGGAAGTTGTACCCCAGCGAGAGTCTGTCCCAGCAGCGGGAGTTGTACCCCAGCAAGATTCGGTTCCCGACAGTGGGAGTTGTACCCCAGTGAGAGTCGGTCCCAGCAGGTGGAGATGTACCTCAGCGAGAGTCGCTCCCAGCAGGGGGAGCTGTACCCCAGCGAGATTCAGTCCCAGCAGGGGGAGCTGTACACCAGCGAGAGTCGGTCCCCAGCAGGGGGAGTTGTACCCCAGCAAGAGTCAGTCCGAGCAGGGTGTTTTGTACCCCAGCGAGAATCGGTCCCGGCAGGGGGAGCTGTACCCCAACGAGAGTCGGTCCCAGCAGGGGGAGCATTACCCCAGCGAGAATCGGTCCCGGCAGGAGGAGTTGTACCCCAGTGAGATTCAGAGCCAGCAGTGGGAGCTGTACCCCAGCGAGAGTCGGTTCCCAGCAGGGGCAGTTGTATCCCAATGAGAGTCAGTTCCAGCAGGTGGAGATGTATCCCAGCGAGTGTTGGTCCCAGCAGGGGGAGCTGTACACCAGCGAGAGTCGATTACCAGCAGGTGGAGTTGTACCCCAGCGTGAGTCGGTCCCAGCAGGGGAGATATAATCCAGCGAGAATCGGTCCCAGCAGGGGGAGCTGTACCCCAGCGAGAGTCGGTCCCCAGCAGGGGGAGTTGTACCCCAGCAAGAGTCAGTCCGAGCAGAGGGTTTTGTACCCCAGCGAGAGTCGGGCCCAGCAGGGGGAGTTGTACCCCAGCGACAGTCAGTCCCAGCAGGGGGAGTTGTATCCCAGCGAGAGGTGGTCCCAGCAGCTGGAGTTGTACCCCAGCGAGGGTCAGTCCCAGCAGGGGGAGTTGTATCCCAGCGAGAGTCGGTCCCAGCAGTTGCAGATGTACCCCAGCGAGAGTCGGTCCCTGGCAGTGGGGGTTTTATCCCAGCGAGAGTCGGTACCGGCAGGGGGAGTTGTGCCCCATGAAGAGGCGGTCCCAGCAGGGGGAGTTGTACCCCAGCAAGAGTCGGTCCCCAGCAGGGGGAGTTATACCCCAGCGAGAGTCTGTCCCCTGTAGTGGGAGTTGTATCCCAGCTAGAATCGGTCACAGCAGGGGCAGTTTTACCCCAGCGAGAGTCGGTCCCAGCAGGGGAAGTTGTACCCCAGCGAGAGTCGGTACCAGCAGGGGGAGTTGTACCCCAGCAAGAGTCGATCCCCGGCAGTGGGAGTTGTACCCCAGCAAGAGTCGGTCCCAGCAGCGGGAGTTTAACCCCAGCAAGAGTTGCTCCCCAGCAGTGGGAGTTGTACTCCAGTGATAGTCGGTCCCAGCAGGTGGAGGTGTACCTCAGCGAGAGTCGTTCCCAGCAGGGGGAGTTGTACCCCAGCGTGAATCTGTCCCAGCAGTGGGAGTTGTACGCCAGCGAGGGTCGGTCTCGGCAGGGGGTGTTGTATCCCAGCGAGAGTCGGTCCCAGCAGGTGCAGATGTACCCCAGCGAGAGTCGGTCCCCGGCAGTGGGAGTTGTACCCCAGTGAGAGTCTGTCCCAGCAAGTGGAGATGTACCGCAGCGAGAGTCGGTCCCAGCAGGGGGAGTTGTACACCAGCGAGAATCGATTCTCAGCAGGGGGACTTGTACCCCAGCGTGAGTCGGTCCCACCAGGAGGAGTTGTACCCCAGCGAGAGTCGGTCCCAGCAGGTGGAGCTGTTCATCAGCGAGAATCGGTCCCGGCAGGGGGAGTTGTACCCCAGCGAGAGTCTGTCCCAGCAGGGGGAGCTGTACCCCAGCGAGAATCGGTCTGCAGCAGGGGGAGTTGTACCCCAGTGAGAGTCGGTGGCAGCAGGTGGAGTTGTTCCCCAGCGAGAATCGGTCCCGGCAGGGGGAGGTGTACCCCAGCGAGAGTCTGTCCCGGCAGGGGGAGCTGTACCCCAGCGAGAATCGGTCTCCAGCAGGGGGAGTTGTACCCCAGCGAGAGTCGGTCCCATCAGGGGGAGTTGTACCACAGCGACAGTCGGTCCCAGCAGGGGGAGTTGTACCCCAGCAAGAGTCGGTCCCCGGCAGGGGGAGTTGTACCGCAGCGAGAGTCGGTCCCAGCAGGGGGAGTTGTACCCAAGCAAGAGTTGGTCCCCGGAAGTGGGAGTTGTACCCCAGTGAGAGTCGGTCCCAGCAGGTGGAGATGTACCCCAGTGAGAGTCGTTCCCAGCAGGTGGATATATATCACAGCGAGTGTCGGTCCCAGCAGGGGGAGATGTACACCAGCGAGAGTCGATTCCCAGCAGGGGCAGTTGTACCCCAGCGTGAGTCGGTCACAGCAGGGGAAGTTGTACCCCGGCGAGAGGCGGTCCCGGCACGGTGGCACAGTGGTTAGCACTGTTGCCTCACAGCGCCAGGGACCCGGGTTCAAATCCGGCCTCGGGTGACTGTCTGTGTGGAGTTTGCACATTCTCCCCGTGTTTGCCTGGGTTTCCTCCGGGTGCTCCTGTTTCCTCCCACAGTCCAAAGATGTGCGGGTTAGGATGATTGGCTATGATAAATTGACCCTTAGTGTTAGGGGGATTAAATTCGTGGGGTTACGGGGATAGGGTGGGATATGTGTTGCTTTAGAGATTACGGGGATCGGGTGGGATATGTGTCAGTGCAGGCTCGTAGGGCCGAAATGGCCTCTATCTGCACTGTGGGGTTTCTGTGGGTTTCTGTGGGTAGATGCACCCCAGCGCGAGGCGATCCCGGCAGGGGGAGATGTACCCCACCGGGAGGCAGTCCCAACAGGGGGATTTGTATCCCAGCGAGCGTCTTCCTCGGCAGGGGGAGTTGTACCCCAGCGAGAGTCGGTCCCAGCAGGGGGAGTTGTATGCCTGCAAGAGTTGGTCCCAGCAGGGGGAGTTGTACCCCAGCAAGAGTCGGTCCTGGGCATGGGGAGTTGTACCCCAGTCTGTGTCGGTCCCAGCAGGTGGAGATGTGCCGCAGTGAGAGTCGGTCCCAGCATGTGGAGATGTACCCCAACAAGAGCCGGTCCCAGCAGGGGGAGTTGTACCCCAGCGAGAGTCGGTCCCAGCATGGGGAGTTGCACCCCAGCAAGAGTCCGTCCCCGGCAGGGGGAGTTGTACCCCAGCAAGAGTGGGTCCCCGGCAGTGGGAGTTGTACCCCAGTGAGAGTCGGTCCCCGCAGGTGGAGATGTACCTCAGCGAGAGTCGGTCCCAGCAGGGGGAGTTGTACCCCAGCGTGAGTCGGTCCCAGCAGGGGGAGTTGTACCCCAGCAAGATTCGGTCCCCGGCAGTGGGAGTTGTACCCCAGTGAGAGTCGGTCCCCGCAGGTGGAGATGTACCTCAGCGAGAGTCGGTCCCAGCAGGGGGAGTTGTACCCCAGCGTGAGTCGGTCCCAGCAGGGGGAGTTGTATCCAAGAGAGAGTCAGTCCCAGCAGGGGGAGCTGCACCCCAGCGAGAGTCGGTCCCCAGCAGGGGGAGTTGTACCCCAGCAAGAGTCAGTCCGAGCAGGGTGTTTTGTACCCCAGCGAGAATCGGTCACGGCAGGGGGAGTTGTTCCCCAGCGAGAGTCGGGCCCAGCAGGGGGAGTTGTACCCCAGCGAGAGTCGGTCCCCAGCAGTGGGAGTTGTACCCCAGCGAGAGTCGGTCCCCAGCAGTGGGAGTTGTACCCCAGCGAGAGTCGGTCCCAACAGGGGCAGATGTACCTCAGCGAGAGTCGGCCCCAGCAGGGGGAGCATTGCCCCAGCGAGAATCAGTCCCGGCAGGAGGAGTTGTACCCCAGTGAGTTTTGGACCCAGCAGTGGGAGCTGTACCCCAGCGAGAGTCGGTTCCCAGCAGGGGGAGTTGTATCCCAGAGAGAGTCAGTCCCAGCAGGTGGAGATGTATCCCAGTGAGTGTCGGTCCCAGCAGGGGGAGCTGTACACCAGCGAGAGTCGATTACCAGCAGGTGGAGTTGTACCCCAGCGTGAGTCGGTCCCAGCAGGGGGAGTTATAATCCAGCGAGAATCGGTCCCAGCAGGGGGAGCTGTACCCCAGCGAGAGTCAGTCCCCAGCAGGGGGAGTTGTACCCCAGCAAGAGTCAGTCCGAGCAAAGGGTTTTGTACCCCAGCGAGAGTCGGGCCCAGCAGGGGGAGTTGTACCCCAGCGAGAGTCAGTCCCAGCAGGGGGAGTTGTATCCCAGCGAGAGTTGGTCCCAGCAGCTGGAGTTGTACCCCAGCGAGGGTCAGTCCCAGCAGGGGGAGTTGTATCCCAGCGAGAGTCGGTCCCAGCAGTTGCAGATGTACCCCAGCGAGTGTCGGTCCTCGGCAGTGGGGGTTTTATCCCAGCGAGAGTCGGTACCGGCAGGGGGAGTTGTGCCCCATGAAGAGGCGGTCCCAGCAGGGGGAGTTGTACACCAGCAAGAGTCGGTCCCCAGCAGGGGAAGTTGTACCCCAGCGAGAATCTGTCCCCTGTAGTGGGAGTTGTATCCCAGCTAGAATCGGTCCCAGCAGGGGCAGTTGTACCCCAGCGAGAGTCGGTCCCAGCAGGGGAAGGTGTACCCCGGTGAGAGGCGGTCCCGGCAGAGGGAGATGCACCCCAGCGAGAGGCGGCCCCGGTAGGGGGAGATGTACCCCAGCGAGAGTCGCTCCCAGCAGGGGGAGTTGTACGCCAGCAAGAGTCGGTCCCAGCAGGGGGAGTTGTACCCCAGCAAGAGTCGGTCCCGGGCATGGGGAGTTGTACCCCAGCAAGAGTCGGTCCTCAGCAGGGGGAGTTATACCCCAGTCTGAGTCGGTCCCAGCAGGTGGAGATGTGCCCCAGTGAGAGTTGGTCCCAGCAGGTGGAGATGTACCCCAGCGAGAGCCGGTCCCAGCAGGGGGAGTTGTATCCCAGCGAGAGTCGGTACCAGCAGGGGGAGTTGTACCCCAGCAAGAGTCGATCCCCGGCAGTGGGAGTTGTACCCCAACAAGGGTGGGTCCCCGGCAGTGAGAGTTGTACCCCAGCGAGAGTCGGTCCCAGCAGCGGGAGTTGTACCCCAGCAAGTGTCGATCCCCGGCAGTGGGGGTTGTACCTCAGCGAGAGTCGTTCCCAGCAGGGGGAGTTGTACCCCAGCGTGAGTCGGCCCCAGCAGGGGGAGTTGTACCCCAGCGAGCGTCGGTCCCCAGCAGGGGGAGTTGTATCCCAGCGAGACTCGGTCCCAGCAGGTGGAGTTGTACCACAGCAAGAGTCGGTCCCCGGTAGTGGGAGTCAGTCCGAGCAGGGGCTTTTTACCCCAGCGAGAGTCGGGCCCGGCAGGGGTAGTTGTATCCCAGCGAGAGTCGGTCCCAGCAGGGGCAGATGTACCCCAGCGAGAATTGGTCCCCAGCAGTGGGAGTTGTATCCCAGCGAGAGTCGGTCCCAGCAAGTGGAGTTGTACCCCAGCGAGAGTCGGGCCCAGCAGCGGGAGTTGTACCCCAGTCTGAGTCGGTCCCAGCAGGTGGAGATGTGCCCTAGTGAGAGTCGGTCACAGCAGGTGGAGATGTACCCCAGCGAGAGTGTGTCCCCAGCAGGGGGAGTTGTACACCAGCAAGAGTCAGTCCCAGCAGGGGCAGATGTACCTCAGCGAGAGTCGGTCCCAGCAGGGGCAGATGTACCTCAGCGAGAGTCGGTCCCAGCAGGGGGAGCATTACCCCAGCGAGATTCGGTCCCAGCAGGAGGAGTTGTACCCCAGTGAGATTCGGACCCAGCAGTGGGAGCTGTACCCCAGCGAGAGTCGGTTCCCAGCAGGGGGAGTTGTATCCCAGCGAGAGTCAGTCCCAGCAGGTGGAGATGTATCCCAGCGAGTGTCGGTCCCAGCAGGGGGAGTTGTACCCCAGCGTGAGTCGGTCCCAGCAGGGGAAGTTATAATCCAGCGAGAATCGGTCCCAGCAGGGGGAGCTGTACCCCAGCGAGATTCGGTCCCCAGCAGGGGGAGTTGTACCCCAGCAAGAGTCAGCCCGATCAGAGGGTTTTTTACCCCAGCGAGAGTCGGGCCCAGCAGGGGGAGTTGTACCCCAGCGAGGGTCAGTCCCAGCAGGGGGCGTTGTATCCCAGCGAGGGTCAGTCCCAGCAGTTGCAGATGTACCCCAGCGAGAGTCGGTCCCCGGCAGTGGGGGTTTTATCCCAGCGAGAGTCGGTACCGGCAGGGGGAGTTGTGCCCCATGAAGAGGCGGTCCCAGCAGGGGGAGTTGTACCCAAGCAAGAGTCGGTTCCCAGCAGGGGGAGTTGTACCCCAGCGAGAGTCTGTCCACTGTAGGGGGAGTTGTATCCCAGCTAGAATCGGTCCCAGCAGGGGCAGTTGTACCCCAGCGAGAGTCGGTCCCAGCAGGGGAAGTTGTACCCCGGCGAGAGGCGGTCCCGGCAGGGGGAGATGCACCCCAGCGAGAGGCGGTCCGGCAGGGGGAGATGTACCCCAGCGAGATTCGGTCCCAGCAGGGGGAGTTGTACGCCAGCAAGAGTCGGTCTCAGCAGGGGGAGTTGTACCCCAGCAAGAGTCGGTCCCGGCCATGGGGAGTTGTACCCAACAAGAGTCGGTCCTCAGCAGGGGGAGTTATAACCCAGTCTGAGTCGGTCCCAGCAGGTGGAGATGTGCCCCAGTGAGAGTCGATCCCAGCAGGTGGAGATGTACCTCAGCAAGAGTCGGTCCCAGCAGGGGGAGCATTACCCCAACGAGAATCAGTCCCGGCAGGAGGAGTTGTACCCCAGCGAGATTCGGACCCTGCAGTGGGAGCTGTACCCCAGCGAGTGTCGGTTCCCAGCAGGGGGAGTTGTATCCCAGCGAGAGTCAGTCCCAGCAGGTGGAGATGTATCCCAGCGAGTGTCGGTCCCAGCATGGGGAGCTGTACACCAGCAAGAGTCGATTACCAGCAGGTGGAGTTGTACCCCAGCGTGAGTCGATCCCAGCTGGGGGAGTTATAGTCCAGCGAGAATCGGTCACAGCAGGGGGAGCTGTACCCCAGTGAGAGTCGGTCCCCAGCAGGGGGAGTTGTACCCCAGCAAGAGTCAGTCCGAGCAGAGGGTTTTGTACCCCAGCGTGAGTCGGGCCCAGCAGGGGGAGTTGTACCCCAGCGAGAGTCAGTCCCAGCAGGGGGAGTTGTATCCCAGTGAGAGTTGGTCCCAGCAGCTGGAGTTGTACCCCAGCGAGGGTCAGTCCCAGCAGGGGGAGTTGTATCCCAGCGAGTGTCGGTCCCAGCAGTTGCAGATGTACCCTAGCGAGAGTCGGTCCCCGGCAGTGGGGGTTTTATCCCAGCGAGAGTCGGTACCGGCAGGGGGAGTTATGCCCCAGGAAGAGGCGGTCCCAGCAGGGGGAGTTGTACCCCAGCAAGAGTCAGTCCCCAGCAGGGGGAGTTGTACCCCAGCGAGAATCTGTCCCCTGTAGGGGGAGTTGTATCCCAGCTAGAATCCGTCCCAGCAGGGGCAGTTGTACCCCAGCGAGAGTCGGGCACAGCAGGGGAAGTTGTACCCCGGCGAGAGGCAGTACCGGCAGGTGGAGATGCACCCCAGCGAGAGGCGGTCCCGGCAGGGGGAGATGTGCCCCAGCGAGAGTCGGTCCCAGCAGGGGGAGTTGTACGCCAGCAAGAGTCGGTCCCAGCAGGGGGAGTTGTACCCCAGCATGAGTCGGTCCCGGGCATGGGGAGTTGTACCCCAGCAAGAGTCGGTCCTCAGCAGGGGGAGTTATACCCCAGTCTGAGTCGGTCCCAGCAGGTGGAGATGTGCCCCAGTGAGAGTCGGTCCCAGCAGGTGGAGATGTACCCCAGCGAGAGCCGGTCCCAGCAGGGGGAGTTGTGCCCCAGTGAGAGTCGGTCCCAACAGGTGGAGATGTACCCCAGCAAGAGTCGATCCCCGGCAGTGGGAGTTGTACCCCAGCAAGAGTCGGTCCCCGGCAGTGAGAGTTGTACCCCAGCGAGAGTCGGTCCCAGCAGCGGGAGTTGTACCCCAGCAAGAGTTGGTCCCCAGCAGTGGGAGTTGTACCCCAGTGAGAGTCCGTCCCAGCAGGTGGAGATGTACCTGAGCGAGAGTCGTTCCCAGCAGGGGGAGTTGTACCCCAGCGTGAATCGGCCCCAGCAGGGGAGTTGCATCCCAGCGAGAGTCAGTCCCAGCAGGTGGAATTGTACCCCAGCAAGAGTCGGTCCCCGGCAGTGGGAGTTGTACCCCAGCAAGAGTCAGTCCGAGCAGGGGCTTTTGTACCCCAGCGAGAGCCGGTCCCAGCAGGGGGAGTTGTACCACAGCGAGAGTCGGTCCCAGCAGGTGGAGATGTGCCCCAGTGAGAGTCGGTCCCAGCAGGTGGAGATGTGCACCAGTGAGAGTCGATCCCAGCAGGTGGAGGTGTACCCCAGCGAGAGCCGATCCCCGGCAGGGGGAGTTGTACCCGAGCGAGAGCCGGTCCCAGCAGGGGGAGTTCTACCCCAGTCTGAATCGGTCCCAGCAGGTGGAGATGTGCCCCAGTCAGAGTCGGTCCCAGCAGGTGGAGATGTACCCCAGCGAGAGCCGATCCCCGGCAGGGGGAGTTGTACCCCAGCGAGAGTCGGTCCCAGCAGCGGGAGTTGTACCCCAGCAAGTGTCGATCCCCGGCAGTGGGAGTTGTACCTCAGCGAGAGTCGGTCCCAGCAGGGGGAGTTGTATCCCAGTGACAGTCGGGCCCAGTATCGGGAGTTGTACCCCAGTCTGAGTCGGTCCCAGCAGGTGGAGATGTGCCCCAGTGAGTTTCGGTCACAGCAGGTGGAGATAAGCCCCAGCGAGAGCCGGTCCCAGCAGGGGGAGTTGTACCCCAGCGAGAGTCGGTACCAGCAGGGGGAGTTGTACCCCAGCGAGAGTCGGTACCAGCAGGGGGAGTTGTACCCCAGCAAGAGTCGGTCCAAGCAGGTGGAGTTGTACCCCAGCGAGAATCGGTCCCAGCAGGGGGAGTTGTACCCCAGCGAGAGTCGGACCCCAGCAGGGGGAGTTGTATCCCAGCAAGAGTCAGTCCGAGCAGGGGGAGTTGTACCTCGGCGAGAATCGGTCCCCAGTAGAGGGAGTTGTACCCCAGCGAGAGTTGGTCCCAGCAGGGGGAGTTGTGCCCCATCAAGAGGCGGTCCCAGCAGGGGGAATTGCACCCCAGCAAGAGTCGGTCCCCAGCAGGGGGAGTTGTACCCCAGCGAGATTCGGTCCCCGGCAGGGGGAGTGGTACCCCAGCAAGAGTCGATCCACAGCAGTGGGAGTTGTACCCCAGCGACAGTCGGTCCCAGCAGGGGGAGTTGTACCTCAGCGAGAATCGGTCCCAACAGGGGGAGTTGTACCCCAGCAACTGTCGGTCCCCAGCTGTGCGAGTTGTGCCCCAGTCTGAGTCGGTCCCAGCAGGGGGAGCTGTACCCCAGCGAGATTCGGTCCCAGCAGGGGGAGCTGTACCACAGCGAGATTTGGTCCCCAGCAGGGGAGTTGTACCCCAGCAAGATTCAGTCCGAGCAGGGGGTTTTGTACCTCAGTGAGAGTCGGGCCCAGCAGGGGGAGTTGTACGCCAGCGAGGGGCGGTCCCAGCAGGGGGTGTTGTATCCCAGCGAGTGTCGGTCCCAGCAGGGGGAGTTCTACCCCAGCGAGAGTCATTCCCAGCAGGGGGAGTTGTACCCCAGCAAGAGTCGGTCACCAGCAGGGGGAGTTGTACCCCAGCGAGCGTCGGTCCCAGCAGGTGGAGTTGAACCCCAGCAAATGTCGGTCCCCGGCAGTGGGAGTTGCACCCCAGTGAGAGTCGGTGCCAGCAGGTGGAGATGTACCCCAGCGAGAGTCGGTCTCATCAGGGGGAGTTGTACCCCAGCGATAGTCGGTCCCAGCAGGGGGAGTTGTATCCCAGCAAGAGTCGGTCCCCGGCAGGGGGAGTTGTACCCCAGCGAGAGTCGGTCCCAGCAGGGGGAGTTGTACCCCAGTGAGAGTCGGTCCCAGCAGTTGGAGATGTATCACAGCGAGTGTCGGTCCCAGCAGGGGGAGCTGTACACCAGCGAGAGTCGATTCCCAGCAGGTGGAGTTGTACTCCAGCGTGAGTCGGTCCCAGCAGGTGGAGTTGTTCCCCAGCGTGAGTCGGTCCCAGCAGGGGTAGTTGAACCCCAGCAAGAGACGGTCCCAGCAGGGGGAGCTGTACCCCAGCGAGAGTCAGACCCCAGCAGGGGCAGTTGTACCCCAGCAAGAGTCAGTCCGAGCAGCGGGTTTTGTACTACAGCGAGAGTCGGTCCCAGCAGGGGGAGTTGTATCTCAGCTAGAATTGGCCCCAGCAGGGGCAGTTGTACCCCAGCGAGAGTCGGTCCCAGCAGGGGAAGTTGTACCCCAGCGAGAGGCGGTCTCGGCAGGGGGAGATGTACCCCACCGAGAGGCAGTCCCAACAGGGGGATTTGTATCCCAGCGAGCGTCTTCCTCGGCAGGTGGAGTTGTACCCCAGCGAGAGTCGGTCCCAGCAGGGGGAGTTGTACGCCAGCAAGAGTCGGTCCCAGCAGGGGGAGTTGTACCCCAGCAAGAGTCGGTCCCGGGCATGGGGAGTTGTACCCCAGCAAGAGTCGGTCCCCAGCAGGGGGAGTTGTACCCCAGTCTGTGTCGGTCCCAGCAGGTGGAGATGTACCCCAGCGAGAGCCGGTCCCAGCAGGGGGAGTTGTACCCCAGCGAGAGTCGGTTCCATCAGGGGGAGTTGTACCCCAGCAAGAATCGGTCCCCGGCAGGGGGAGTTGTACCCCAGCAAGTGTCGGTCCCCGGCAGTGAGAGTTGTACCCCAGCGAAAGTCGGTCCCAGCAGCGGGAGTTGTACCCCAGCAAGAGTCGGCCCCCGGCAGTGGGAGTTGTACCCCAGTGAGAGTCGGTCCCAGCAGGTGGAGATGTACCTCAGCGAGAATGTAAAAGGTATGATCAATAAGTTCGCAGATGACACGAAAATTGGTGGGGTGGTAAATTGCGAGGAGGAAAGCCTCAGGCTACAGGACGATATAAACGGGTTGGTCAGATGGGCGGAAAAGTGGCAAATGGAATTTAACCTTGAAAAGTGCGAGGTGATGCATTTTGGACGGGCAAATAAGGCAAGGGAATACACAATGAGTGGTAGGACCCTAGGAAGTACAGAGGGTCAGAGGGACCTTGGTGTACATGTACATAGATCCCTGAAGGCAGCAGAACAGGTAGATAAGGTCGTTAAAAAGGCATATGGGATACTTGCCTTCATTAGCCGAGGCATAGAATATAAGAGCAGGGAGGTTATGATGGAGCTGTACAAAACGCTGGTAAGGCCACAGCTGGAGTACTGTGTGCAGTTCTCGTCGCCTCACTATAGGAAGGATGTGATTGCTTTGGAGAGGGTGCAGAGAAGATTCACCAGGATGTTACCTGGGATGGAGCGCCTCAGCTATGAAGAAAGACTAAACAGGCTGGGGTTGTTTTCCTTGGAGCAAAGAAGGCTGAGGGGGGACCTGATTGAGGTGTACAAAATGATGAGGGGCATAGATAGGGTAGATAAAGAGGAACTTTTCCCCTTAGTAGGGGGGTCAATAACAAGGGGGCATAGATTCAAGGTAAGGGGCAGGAGGTTTAGAGGGGATTTGAGGAGGAACTTTTTCACCCAGAGGGTGATTGGAGTCTGGAACTCATTGCCTGAAAGGGTGGTAGAGGCAGGAACCCTCACAACATTCAAGAGGCATTTGGATGAGCACTTGAAATGCCATTGCATACAAGGCTATGGACCAAATGCTGGAAAATGGGATTAGATTGGACAGGGCTTGATGGACGGCGCAGACACGATGGTCCGAAGGGCCTCTTTCTGTGCTGTATAACTCTATGACTTTATGGCCTAGAAATTCAGTTGCTTGCGCCAGCCGGTAGCGCCTTAGGAGGAGTAGATGTTGGGCGCTAGGCGGCTAGCGGCCGGGCGCAGCGCGATCTGCGCCTCTCCCCAACTTCACTCACGATTTAGTGGCGGCGCAAAGTCTTTGCGCGTGCTCAGCTGTGCGCGCAGATCCTGACGTCATTTCCTTGTGCAATGCCCTTTGTGCGCCCCAAACCGGAAATTCAGTCGCGACGCCCTATTGTGCGCCTGGCGCCCCTAGCGACTGGTAGAGGGGAACGGTTCTCAGTTGATGCGGGGCGCGGGGGGCGCAAATTAAAGGGCACTCCTCCTGCACTAGAAAAGGCTGCCATTTCGCAGCACTCCTTCTTGAGAGACGGATCTTTGCAGAGAGACCAAGGTAGAGAGCTTTCTGCTTTGGCTCAACACTCGGACAGGTACTTGTGGCTTCAGGCCACAGCTTTCCACTTGTCTTTGCCTTCATTGACATATCATTGTTTGCTAACACATAATGGGGGCTGCAATGGGTGCAAACGCTGGCCTTCTCCATTGCATCCAAAGGGCTCACAGACGCCGTGAGAGAGTGGCAGTCCTGGCTAGACAGAGAGGGGGCAACAGGTGTCGGGAACGGAGGCCTTACCCACCCAGGGTATACCGCCAGCAGTTCTCCTATCTGAACATGTCTGACGAACAGTGTGTTCGGAGGCTGCGATTCCGAAGGGAGGTGGTCACAGAGATCTGCCACCTGCTTGGCGGTGATCTGCAGCCACATCTGAGGAGCAGGACGTCTCTGTCGGTGGCAGTGAAGGTGACGGTGGCTCTCAACTTCTATGCCACCGGCTCCTTACAATCCGCTACTGGGGACATTTCCAACATCTCCCTGTTCGCCGTGCATTGCAGCATCCGCCAGGTGACCAATGCCCTTTTCAAAAGGAGACGTCAGTTCATCTCCTTCTCCATGGCCCTTGCCAAGCAGCAACAGCGTGCAATGGGCTTTGCAGCATTCGCGGGCTTCCCCATGGTTCAGGGCGCCATTGACTGCACGCATGTGGCTTTGCGGGCACCTCTGGAGAATTCCGAGGATTACCGCAACTGGAAGGGCTACCATTCGCTCAACGTCCAGCTGGTGTGTGACCACAGGCAGCTCATCCTAGCTGTCAATGCCCGCTTTCCAGGCAGCAGCCACGATGCCTTCATCCTGCGCCAGACTTCTGTGGCAGACATGTTCCAGGCCCAGCCTCACCCACGAGGATGGCTTCTCGGGGACAAAGGCTATCCTTTGTGTACCTGGCTGATGACCCCGCTCCGTGCGCCCAGCACCCCTGCTGAAGAGGGATACAATGACAGCCATCAAGCGACCAGGAACATCATTGAGCAAACAATCGACGTCCTGAAGCAACGGTTCCACTGTCTGGATCGTTCCGGTGGAGCCCTACAATATTCGCCGGAGCGAGTCTCCCATTTCGTGGTCGTGTGCTGCATGCTGCACAACCTGGCTATCCGCAGGACTCAGCCACTGCCACCAGAGATTGGAGGACCACCTGAGGAGGAAGAGGAGGAGGAGGAGGAGGAGGACCAGTACAGGAGGGAGGCAGAAAGTGCAAGGGCCGCCCGTCGCCGGCTTATTGAACATTGATTCTAGGCCCCCTCTCAGGGAATGGCTTGTGCCAATGTCAGCAGATGAATGTAGCCGCTCCACAAGCCCTCAACCGAGCAGGGCAACCAGGACTTGCAAAAAAAACCATGCACAGTGCGATTTAAGAACATTAATTTATTGCAAAGCTCTGCCCTTCCCACATTACAACCTCATGTTGAGAAGCCCCCTCCAAAAACACAAAACTAACAGTCTTGGCCTTACAAAAACAAAGAAAGACACCAGTCTCGGCCTTACAAAAACACAACTACACCAGTCTCGGCCTTTCAACAAACACAAAGCATTTGTGCAGACCTTCTACTTTTTGCCCTGCGAGGGCGATGCCTTTTGCATCCTTGCCTGGCCCCTGCCCGCCCTGCAGCTCCTCCTCAATGGGAGCCCAGTGGCTGCAGCAAGGCTGGGGGAAGGCTGCTGAGGGTCAGATGGCGAGACGGCAGATGCCCTTGGGGGTCGGCCTGCACCAGCTCTGACCCTGGAGGGGCCGGCTGCTGACTGCTCCAACTCTGCCTGGGCGGCAGCAGTCTGTCCAGCGGCTCGTGGCAGCTGCAATGGCGGAGTGGCAGTGTCGGCTGCAGGAATGGTGCCAACCTGACAGATCGCAGGTGCTCCCTGGTCGCCTGATACATTGGCACTCGCACGGGCCAGCACTGCAGCATGCGCAGCAAACAACTGAAGAACAGACTGCTGGGCTGCTGCTGTGCAGCGAGTGCCCTGGCGATGCCTGGCTGATCCAGCGAGGGTGGCAGCAGTTTGTGCCCGTGTGGCCCTGGTCTGTGTCCGCATGACAACAGCCAGTGAATGGACGGCACGACTGAGCACTTGGCTTGAAGCCGCCTGTGCTGCCGCGAAGTCCTGTAGACTCCTGGCCTGTGCTGCTCCAAATTGCTGCACACTCCTTGACAGAGACTCAATGGAGTCAGGCATCCTTGCCACTGCAGCCATGAGCTCATTGTGCCTGCGCTCAGCCTGGACGGCCATTTCCTCCAGGAGCCGCACCTCCTCTGCGCTGACCATCGCAGGACTGGAGGCCGCACTCACCCTCTGGGGAGAAGTCCGTCGAGCTTCCCCACACCTCCCGCGTTGCTGCAGGCTGCTGGGCCCCGGAGCTTCACTCTCCTCCGACCCTTCCCCCCGGCTCCCCTCCAGGGAAGACGTGTCCCCTTCATCGCCATGGGCTGGCGCGGCTGAGGGTGGCACTATGGGCCGGCTTCCTCTTCCTCCTCCTCGAATTCGGAATCGCTGACAGTGGCAGCTTGAGGGCCCGCCTCCTCACCTGGCGATTCACCATCTGAAAGCAGGAAGGCACAAGAGTAGCTTTAGAGTGAGGACAGGGCGGAAGCGAGGGAGGCATGAGTGCTGCCATGCACTGCATTGGTCGGACAGTGGCAAAGGATGCTGATCTGAGGCGCAAGTGGAAAGAGAGAGGTCAAAAAGCCCTTACCATTGCTGCCCAGAACAGGGTCGACATCTCCACTGGCGACGGGGCCAATCAGCCGGCCTGCCATAATGCGCTCCATACGCTGGTCGAGGTCGGAGAGCTCTTTGACGTCAGGACGGCCTCCCCCGGTCTCACTTAGTTTCCGCCGGTTGTGCGCCACCTTGGCCTGCAAGAGAAAGGACGGCCTCTAAGTACAGTGTGAAGCCCTGATCTTGTCTGCACTGCCTCCCATGGTCGAATAGCTTGTACAGTGTGAAGCCCTGATCTTGTCTGCAATGCCTCCCATGGTGGACTTGCCCTGACAGTGTGAAGCCCTGATCTTGTCTGCAATGCCTCCCATGGTCGAATAGCTTGTACAGTGTGTAAAGTGCTGAATGTGCAAGTGATTTTCATGACAGTCCCATAGCTGCTGGATGAGGGCTGGCCATTAGGGCTTTCAGGTCCCTTTGCCCATAAACTGAGGTGCACATGCAGGGATGAGGAGGACACTGGAAAGGGTACTCACCCTGACAACCCGAGTGAGGTCGTTGAACTTTTTCCGGCATTGCACAGGAGTCCTGGCAACCACGCTGTTGGAAGACACCCTGTTTGAGACCTCCCTCCAGGCTTTCTGGTAGGCGCTGGGCAGCGGCCTCTTGCCACCTTCTGGGAACAGAACATGGCGCCTGCGCTCCACTCCGCCAACCAGCAGCCTCAGGTCACCGTCGCTGAAGCGCTGCGCTCTCTCCCTGGCCTTCTCCATAGCCCTGGGCATTGTGCAGATGAAGCAGAAGTGGTCAGGCCTAGGTTGAGGGCTGCAGTGTGCAGGGCGTGGCAGGCAAACAAATCCACCCTCCCCCTTTAAGAGCTGACTGGCGCCAGAGTGTCTGCCGTCAATCAATAACTCGCCGCACCTGCGCTGCGCCCGGCCTCGGGGGTATCGCTCAGCACCGCCGGCTTAGCGCCTAAAGATAGTCGTGCATCGCCTGTTTTAGCGGAGCAGCAAACTCTTGGGGCGATGCGACTGAATATCGGCGAAGGTGGCGCGACTTTGCGCCGGGCGCAAACTTTAGCGGCCGCCCGACTTTAGCGCCCCAAACGTGGCTATACTGAATTTCTAGGACTATGATTCTAAGAGTCAGTCCGAGCAGGGGGTATGTACCCCAGCGAGAGTCGGGCCCAGCAGGTGGTGTTGTACCCCAGCAAGAGTCGGTCCCAGCAGGGGGAGTTGTTCCATAGCGAGAGTCGGTCCCATCAGGGGGAGTTGTATCCCAACGAAAGTCAGTCTCCAGCAGGGGGAGTTGTATACCAGCGAGTGTCGGTCCCAGCAGGGGGAGTTGTACCCCAGCGAGAGTCGGTCCCAGCAGGTGGAGTTGTATCGCAGAGAGAGTCGGACCCAGCAAGGGGAGTTGTATCCCAGCGAGAGACAGTCCCAGCAGGGGGAGTTGTACACCAGCGAGAGTCGATTCCCAGCAGGGGCAGTTTACCCCAGCGTGAGTCGGTCCCAGCAGGGGGAGTTGTACCCCAGCGAGAGTCAGTCCCAGCAGGGAGTGCTGTACCCCAGCGAGTGTTGGTCCCCGGCAGGGGGAGATGTATCCCAGCGAGAGTCGGTCCTCAGCAGGGGGAGTTGTACCCCAGAAAGTGTCAGTCCGAGCAGGGGATCATGTACCCCAGCGAGAGTCGGGCCCAGCAGGGGGAGTTGTATCCCAGCGAGAGTCGGCCCCAGCAGTGGCAGATGTACACCAGCGAGGGCCGGTCCCAGCTGGGGGAGTTGTACCTCAGCAGAAGTCAGTCCGAGCAGGGGGAGTTGTACCCCAGCGAAAGTCGGGCCCAGCAGGGGGAGTTGTGCCCCATCGAGAGGCGGTCCCAGCAGGGGTAGTTGTACCCCAGCAAGAGTCGGTCCCCAGCAGGGGGAGTTGTACCCCAGCGAGCATCGGTCCAAGTAGGGGGAGTTGTACCCCAGCAGAAGTCAGTCCGAGCAGGGGGAGTTGTACCCCAGCGAAAGTCGGGCCCAGCAGGGGGAGTTGTGCCCCATCGAGAGGTGGTCCCAGCAGGGGTAGTTGTACCCCAGCAAGGTTCGGTCCCCAGCAGGGGCAGTTTTATCCCAGCGAGAGTCGGTACCAGCAGGGGGAGTTGTACCCCAGCAAGAGTCGTTCCCCAGCAGGGGCAGTTTTATCCCAGCGAGAGTCGGTACCAGCAGGGGGAGTTGTACCCCAGCAAGATTCGGTCCCCAGCAGGTGGAGTTGTACCCCAGCAAGAGTCGGTCCCCAGCAGGGGGTGTTATACCCCAGCGAGAGTCAGTCCCAGCAGGGGAGTTGTATCCCAGCGAGAGTCAGTCCCCAGCAGGGGAGTTGTATCCCAGCGAGAGTCAGTCCCAACAGGGGGAGTTGTACCCCAGTAGGATTCGGTCCCCAGCAGGGGGAGTTTTATCCCAGCGAGTGTCGGCCCCGGCAGGGGGAGTTGTACCCCAGCAAGAGTCGGTCCCCAGCAGGGGGAGTTGTACCTCAGCGAGCGTCGGTCCCAGCAGGGGGAGATGTACACCAGCGAGAGGCAGTCCCAGCAGGGGGAGTTGTATCCCAGCAAGCGTCTTCCTCGGCAGGGGGAGTAGTACCCCAGCGAGAGTCGGGCCCAGCAGGGGGAGATTTGCCCCATCGAGAGGCGGTCCCAGCAGGGGTAGTTTTACCCCAGCAAGATTCGGTCCCCAGCAGGGGGAGTTTGACCCCAGCGAGCATCGGTCCCAGCAGGGGGAGTTGTACCCCAGCAAGAGTCGGTCCCCAGCAGGGGGAGTTGTAACCCAACAAGAGTCGTTCCGCAGCAGGGGCAGTTTTATCCCAGCGAGAGTCGGTCCCAGCAGGGGGAGTTGTACCCCAGCAAGAGTCGGTCGCCAGCAGGGGGTGTTATACCCCAGCGAGAGTCGGTCCCAACAGGGGGAGTTGTATCCCAGCGAGAGTCAGTCCCCAGGAGGGGGAGTTGTATACCTGTGAGAGTCTGTCCCAGCAGGGGGAGTTGTACCCCAGCGGGAATCGGCCCCCAGCAGGGGGAGTTATATCCCAGCGAGAGTTGGTCCCGGCAGTGGGAGTTGTACCCCAGCAAGAGTCGGTCCCCAGCAGTGGTAGTTGTACCCCAGCGAGAGTTGGTCCCAGCAGTGGGAGTTGTACCCCATTGAGAGTTGGTCCAAGCAGGTGGAGATGTACCCCAGCGAGAGTCGGTCCCAGCAGATGGAGTTGTACCCCAGCGAGAGTCGGTCCTAGCAGGGGGAGCTGTACCCCAGCGAGAATCGGTCCTGGCAGGGGGAGTTGTACCCCAGCGAGAGTCGGTCCCAGCAGGGGGACTTGTACCCCAGCAAGAGTCAGTCCAAGCAGGGGGTTTTGTACCCCAGCGAGAGTCGGGCCCATCAGGGGGAGTTGTACCCCAGCGAGGGTCGGTCCCAGCAGGGGGAGTTGTATCCCAGCGAGAGTCGGTCCCAACAGGGGCAGATGTACCCCAGCGAGAGTCGGTCCCCGGCAGTGGGAGTTGTATCCCAGTGAGAGTCGGTCCCAGCAGGGGGAGTTGTACCCCAGCGAGAGTCGGTCCCAGCAGGGGGAGTTGTACCCCAGCGAGAGTTGGTCCCAGCAGGGGGAGTTGTATATCAGCGAGCGTCGCTCCCAGCAGGGGGAGTTGTACCCCAGCAAGAGTCGGTCCCCAGCAGGGGGAGTTGTACCCCAGCAAGAGTCGGTCCCCGGCAGTGGGAGTTGTATCCCATCGAGATGCGGTCCCAGCAGGGGGAGTTGTACCCCAGCAAGAGTCGGTCCCAGCAGGGGAACTGTACCCCAGCGAGAGTCGGTCCCAGCAGTGTGAGTTGTACCCCAACAAGAATCGATCCCCGGCAGTGGGAGTTGTACCGCAGCGTGAGTCGGTCCCAGCAGGTGGAGTTGTACCCCAGCGATAGTCGGTCCCTGCAGGGGGAGCTTTACCACAGCGAGAATCGGTCCCCAGTAGGGGGAGTTGTACCCCAGCAAGGGTCAGTCCGAGCAGGGGGTTTTGTACCCCAGCGAGAGTCGGGCCCAGCAGGGGGAGTTGTACCCCAGCAGGATTCGGTCCCCAGCAGGGGGAGTTTTATCCCAGCAAGCGTCGGTCCCAGTAGGGGGAATTCTACCCCAGCAAGAGTCGGTCCCCAGCAGGGGGAATAGTTCCCCAGCAAGTGTCGGACCCCAGCAGGGGGAGTTGTATCCCAGCGAGTGTCGCTCCCAGCAGGGGGAGTTGTACCCCAGCAAGATGCGGTCCCCAGCAAGGGGAGTAGTCCCCCAGCAAGAGTCGGTCCCCAGCAGTGGGAGTTGTATCCCAGTGAGAGTCGGTCCACGGCAGTGGGAGTTGCACCGCAGCGTGAGTCGGTCCCCAGCAGGGGGAGTTGTACCCCAGCAAGTTTCGGTCCCCAGCAGGGGCAGTTGTATCCCAGCGAGAGTCGCTCCCAGCAGGGGGAGTTGTCCCCCATTGAGAGGCGGTCCCAGCAGGGGCAGTTTTACCCCAGCAGGGTTCAGTCCCCAGCAGGGGGAGTTATACCCCAGCAAGAATCGGTCCCAGCAGGGGGAGTTGTTCCCCAGCGAGAGTCGGTCCCAGCAGGGGCAGTTTTACCCCAGCGAGAGTCGGGCCGAGCAGGGGGAGCTCTACCCCAGCGAGAGTCGGTCCCCAGCAGGGGGAGTTGTACCCCAGCAAGGGTCGGACCCAGCAGTGGCAGAGGTATCCCAGCGAGAGTCGATCCCAGCAGGGGGAGTTGTATATCAGCGAGAGTCGGTCCCAGCAGGGGGAGTTGTACCCCAGCAAGATTCGTTCCCCAGCAGGGGGAGTTGTACCCCAGTGAGCTTCGGTCCCAGCAGGGGGAGTTGTACCCCAGCAAGAGTCGGTCCCCAGCAGGGGGAGTTGTACCCCAGCAAGAGTCGGACCCCGGCAGTGAGAGTTGTCTCCCAGCGAGAGTCGGTCCCAGCTGGGGGAGTTGTACACCAGCAAGAGTCAGTCCGAGCAGGGGGAGTAGTACCACAGCGAGAGTCGGGCCCAGCAGGGGGAGTTGTGCCCCATCGAGAGGCGGTCCCAGCAGGGGGAGTTGTACCATAGCGAGAGTCGGTCCCATCAGGGGGAGTTGTATCCCAACGAAAGTCAGTCTCCAGCAGGGGGAGTTGTATACCAGCGAGTGTCGGTCCCAGCAGGGGGAGTTGTACCCCAGCGAGAGTCGGTCCCAGCAGGTGGAGTTGTATCGCAGAGAGAGTCGGACCCAGCAAGGGGAGTTGTATCCCAGCGAGAGACAGTCCCAGCAGGGGGAGTTGTACACCAGCGAGAGTCGATTCCCAGCAGGGGCAGTTTACCCCAGCGTGAGTCGGTCCCAGCAGGGGGAGTTGTACCCCAGCGAGAGTCAGTCCCAGCAGGGAGTGCTGTACCCCAGCGAGTGTTGGTCCCCGGCAGGGGGAGATGTATCCCAGCGAGAGTCGGTCCTCAGCAGGGGGAGTTGTACCCCAGAAAGTGTCAGTCCGAGCAGGGGATCATGTACCCCAGCGAGAGTCGGGCCCAGCAGGGGGAGTTGTATCCCAGCGAGAGTCGGCCCCAGCAGTGGCAGATGTACACCAGCGAGGGCCGGTCCCAGCTGGGGGAGTTGTACCTCAGCAGAAGTCAGTCCGAGCAGGGGGAGTTGTACCCCAGCGAAAGTCGGGCCCAGCAGGGGGAGTTGTGCCCCATCGAGAGGCGGTCCCAGCAGGGGTAGTTGTACCCCAGCAAGAGTCGGTCCCCAGCAGGGGGAGTTGTACCCCAGCGAGCATCGGTCCAAGTAGGGGGAGTTGTACCCCAGCAGAAGTCAGTCCGAGCAGGGGGAGTTGTACCCCAGCGAAAGTCGGGCCCAGCAGGGGGAGTTGTGCCCCATCGAGAGGTGGTCCCAGCAGGGGTAGTTGTACCCCAGCAAGGTTCGGTCCCCAGCAGGGGCAGTTTTATCCCAGCGAGAGTCGGTACCAGCAGGGGGAGTTGTACCCCAGCAAGAGTCGTTCCCCAGCAGGGGCAGTTTTATCCCAGCGAGAGTCGGTACCAGCAGGGGGAGTTGTACCCCAGCAAGATTCGGTCCCCAGCAGGTGGAGTTGTACCCCAGCAAGAGTCGGTCCCCAGCAGGGGGTGTTATACCCCAGCGAGAGTCAGTCCCAGCAGGGGAGTTGTATCCCAGCGAGAGTCAGTCCCCAGCAGGGGAGTTGTATCCCAGCGAGAGTCAGTCCCAACAGGGGGAGTTGTACCCCAGTAGGATTCGGTCCCCAGCAGGGGGAGTTTTATCCCAGCGAGTGTCGGCCCCGGCAGGGGGAGTTGTACCCCAGCAAGAGTCGGTCCCCAGCAGGGGGAGTTGTACCTCAGCGAGCGTCGGTCCCAGCAGGGGGAGATGTACACCAGCGAGAGGCAGTCCCAGCAGGGGGAGTTGTATCCCAGCAAGCGTCTTCCTCGGCAGGGGGAGTAGTACCCCAGCGAGAGTCGGGCCCAGCAGGGGGAGATTTGCCCCATCGAGAGGCGGTCCCAGCAGGGGTAGTTTTACCCCAGCAAGATTCGGTCCCCAGCAGGGGGAGTTTGACCCCAGCGAGCATCGGTCCCAGCAGGGGGAGTTGTACCCCAGCAAGAGTCGGTCCCCAGCAGGGGGAGTTGTAACCCAACAAGAGTCGTTCCGCAGCAGGGGCAGTTTTATCCCAGCGAGAGTCGGTCCCAGCAGGGGGAGTTGTACCCCAGCAAGAGTCGGTCGCCAGCAGGGGGTGTTATACCCCAGCGAGAGTCGGTCCCAACAGGGGGAGTTGTATCCCAGCGAGAGTCAGTCCCCAGGAGGGGGAGTTGTATACCTGTGAGAGTCTGTCCCAGCAGGGGGAGTTGTACCCCAGCGGGAATCGGCCCCCAGCAGGGGGAGTTATATCCCAGCGAGAGTTGGTCCCGGCAGTGGGAGTTGTACCCCAGCAAGAGTCGGTCCCCAGCAGTGGTAGTTGTACCCAAGCGAGAGTTGGTCCCAGCAGTGGGAGTTGTACCCCATTGAGAGTTGGTCCAAGCAGGTGGAGATGTACCCCAGCGAGAGTCGGTCCCAGCAGATGGAGTTGTACCCCAGCGAGAGTCGGTCCTAGCAGGGGGAGCTGTACCCCAGCGAGAATCGGTCCTGGCAGGGGGAGTTGTACCCCAGCGAGAGTCGGTCCCAGCAGGGGGACTTGTACCCCAGCAAGAGTCAGTCCAAGCAGGGGGTTTTGTACCCCAGCGAGAGTCGGGCCCATCAGGGGGAGTTGTACCCCAGCGAGGGTCGGTCCCAGCAGGGGGAGTTGTATCCCAGCGAGAGTCGGTCCCAACAGGGGCAGATGTACCCCAGCGAGAGTCGGTCCCCGGCAGTGGGAGTTGTATCCCAGTGAGAGTCGGTCCCAGCAGGGGGAGTTGTACCCCAGCGAGAGTCGGTCCCAGCAGGGGGAGTTGTACCCCAGCGAGAGTTGGTCCCAGCAGGGGGAGTTGTATATCAGCGAGCGTCGCTCCCAGCAGGGGGAGTTGTACCCCAGCAAGAGTCGGTCCCCAGCAGGGGGAGTTGTACCCCAGCAAGAGTCGGTCCCCGGCAGTGGGAGTTGTATCCCATCGAGATGCGGTCCCAGCAGGGGGAGTTGTACCCCAGCAAGAGTCGGTCCCAGCAGGGGGAGCTTTACCACAGCGAGAATCGGTCCCCAGTAGGGGGAGTTGTACCCCAGCAAGGGTCAGTCCGAGCAGGGGGTTTTGTACCCCAGCGAGAGTCGGGCCCAGCAGGGGGAGTTGTACCCCAGCAGGATTCGGTCCCCAGCAGGGGGAGTTTTATCCCAGCAAGCGTCGGTCCCAGTAGGGGGAATTCTACCCCAGCAAGAGTCGGTCCCCAGCAGGGGGAATAGTTCCCCAGCAAGTGTCGGACCCCAGCAGGGGGAGTTGTATCCCAGCGAGTGTCGCTCCCAGCAGGGGGAGTTGTACCCCAGCAAGATGCGGTCCCCAGCAAGGGGAGTAGTCCCCCAGCAAGAGTCGGTCCCCAGCAGTGGGAGTTGTATCCCAGTGAGAGTCGGTCCACGGCAGTGGGAGTTGCACCGCAGCGTGAGTCGGTCCCCAGCAGGGGGAGTTGTACCCCAGCAAGTTTCGGTCCCCAGCAGGGGCAGTTGTATCCCAGCGAGAGTCGCTCCCAGCAGGGGGAGTTGTCCCCCATTGAGAGGCGGTCCCAGCAGGGGCAGTTTTACCCCAGCAGGGTTCAGTCCCCAGCAGGGGGAGTTATACCCCAGCAAGAATCGGTCCCAGCAGGGGGAGTTGTTCCCCAGCGAGAGTCGGTCCCAGCAGGGGCAGTTTTACCCCAGCGAGAGTCGGGCCGAGCAGGGGGAGCTCTACCCCAGCGAGAGTCGGTCCCCAGCAGGGGGAGTTGTACCCCAGCAAGGGTCGGACCCAGCAGTGGCAGAGGTATCCCAGCGAGAGTCGATCCCAGCAGGGGGAGTTGTATATCAGCGAGAGTCGGTCCCAGCAGGGGGAGTTGTACCCCAGCAAGATTCGTTCCCCAGCAGGGGGAGTTGTACCCCAGTGAGCTTCGGTCCCAGCAGGGGGAGTTGTACCCCAGCAAGAGTCGGTCCCCAGCAGGGGGAGTTGTACCCCAGCAAGAGTCGGACCCCGGCAGTGAGAGTTGTCTCCCAGCGAGAGTCGGTCCCAGCTGGGGGAGTTGTACACCAGCAAGAGTCAGTCCGAGCAGGGGGAGTAGTACCACAGCGAGAGTCGGGCCCAGCAGGGGGAGTTGTGCCCCATCGAGAGGCGGTCCCAGCAGGGGGAGTTGTACCCCAGCAAGAGTCGGTCCCCAGCAGGGGGTGATATACCCCAGCGAGAGTCTTCCCCGGCAGGGGGAGATGTATCCCAGCGAGAATCGGTCCCCAGCAGAGGGAGTTGTATCCCAGCATGAGTCGGCCCCAGCAGGGGGAGTTGTACCCCATCAAGAGCCGGTCCCCAGCAGGGGGAGTAGTACCCCAGTCTGAGTGGAGATGTACCCCAGTGAGAGTCGGTCGCAGCAGGTGGAGATGTACCCCAGCGAGAGGCGGTCCCAGCAGGGGGATTTGTACCCCAGCAAGAGTCGGTCCCCGGCAATGAGAATTGTACTCCAGCGAGAGTCTGTCCCAGCAGTGGGAGTTGTACCCCAGCGAGAGTCGGTCCCAGCAGGGGGAGCTGTACCACAGCGAGAATCGGTCCCCAGCAGGGGGAGTTGTACCACAGCAAGGGTCAGTCCGAGCAGGGGGTTTTGAACCCCAGCGAGAGTCGGGCCCAGCCAGGGGAGTTGTACACCAGCGAGAGTCGGGCCCAGCAAGGGGAGTTGTATCCCAGCGGGATTCGGTCCCCAGCAGGGGGAGTTTTATCCCAGCAAGCGTCGGTCCCAGTAGGGGGAGTTCTACCCCAGCAATTGTCGGTCCCCAGCAGGGGGAGTAGTACCCCAGCAAGTGTCGGTCCCCAGCAGGGGGAGTTGTATCCCAGCGAGTGTCGCTCCCAGCAGGGGGAGTTGTACCCCAGCAAGATTTGGTCCCCAGCAGGGGGAGTTTTACCCCAGCAAGAGTCGGTCCCCACCAGGGGGAGTTGTATCCCAGCGAGAGTCGCTCCCTGCAGGGGGAGTTGTACCCCAGCAAGAGTCGGTCCCCTGCAGGGGAAGTTGTATCCCAGAGAGAGTCGGACCCCAGCAGGGGCAGTTTTATCCCAGCGAGAGTCGGTCCCTATCAGGGGGAGTTGTGCCCCATTGAGCGGCGGTCCCAGCAGGGGGAGTTTTACCCCAGCAAGGGTCGGTCCCCAGCAGGATGAGTTGTACCCCAGCAAGAGTCGGTCCCCAGCAGGGGGAGTTGTACCCCAGCAAGAGTCGGTCCCAGCAGGGGGAACTTGTCCCCAGCGAGAGTCGATCCCAGCAGGAAGAGTTTTACCCCAGCGAGAGTCGGGCCCAACAGGGGGAGATGTATCCCAGCGAGAGTCGGTCCCAGCAGGGGGAGCTGTACCCGAGCGAGAATCAGTCCCGGCAGAGGGAGTTGTACCACAGCGAGCGTCGGTCCCAGCAGGGGGAGCTCTACCCCAGCGAGAGTCGGTCCCCAGCAGGGGGAGTTGTACCCCAGCAAGGGTTGGTCCCAGCAGGGGCAGATGTATCCCAGCGAGAGTCGGTCCCCAGCAGGGGGAGTTGTACCCCAGCAAGGGTCGGTCCCAGCAGGGGCAGATGTATCCCAGCGAGAGTCGGTCCCAGCAGGGGGAGTTGTATATCAGCGAGAGTCGGTCCCAGCAGGGGGAGTTGCACCCCAGCAAGAGTCGGCCCCAGCAGGGCGAGTTGTACCCCAGTGAGCGTCGGTCCCAGCAGGGGGAGTTGTACCCCAGCAAGAGTCAGTCCCCAGCAGGGGGAGTTGTACCCCAGCAAGTGTCGGTCCCAGCAGGTGGAGATGTACCCCAGTGAGAGTCGGTCCCAGCAGGTGGAGATGTACCCCAGCGAGAGGCGGTCCCAGCAGGGGGAATTGTACCCCAGCAAGAGTCGGTCCCCGGTGTAAGGATATCAGCAAATAGAGATGGTATTTGCCTGTTCGATTATGATGCCTTAATAGCATGATTGCATGTATTGATTGCTTGTGCCTGACCAGCAGAGGGCATGTGACCAAGAGAAGCAAGGCAGTTAGTTTAGTTTCGGTTTCGTTCTAGATGCATCACTAGCATAATGGTGTCTCCTGAATGCTGTATAAAGCGTTGAACAGACTTTAGATTAAAACGCATTCTCTTTCATAAATGTCTCATCATTGAACCCACAAAGAAATCAATACATGGTGTCAGAAGTGTCTGAAAGAGATGAAGAGAAAACATTTGAAGTTAAATCAGCTCTCCACAAATTAGCAAGCCAAAAGAGATCATCGTTGCTTACCATTGGAGAATAGCTAATGAAGTGAATGAATGGAAGGTTTACTCCCACCGGCGAAGCTTCAATTGACAGGTAATGTGGCTGAAAATTGGAGGAGATTCAAACAACGTGTTGGTTTTTTTTTATCAGCAATCGGAGCTGACGAGAAAAGTAATAAACAGAAATCGTCACTGTTCTTACATGTCGTGGGTAATGAAGCGCTGGAGGTGTATAATAATTTCACATTCGCTGCTAATGGAGACAAAATGAAGCTAGATAAAATAATGGAACAGTTTGAGGCCTACTGCATACCTAAACGTAACGTGACGTTTGAGAGGCACAGATTTTTCACATGTGTACAGAAAACGGCTGAGACTATTGATCAGTATGTGACTGAACTGAGAAACAGAAGCAAATCATGTGAATTTGGGGGACTGACAGACTCGCTGATAAAAGACAGACTGGTGTGTGGTATTCCGAATAATGGTCTAAGGGAAAGACTGCTAAGAGAGCAAGATCTAGACCTGGGAAAAGCCATAGCACTGTATAGGGCTACAGAGACTGTGAAGTTGCAGGCAAAGGAGCTGTTCAGTGAGAATAGCTGCAACGTGGATGCAGTGAGAAAGAACGGATACAAACCGTTTAACAAAACGAGCGCCAATGTGAAAAAAGAGGCGTGGCCAGCGAACGAAAATGAAAGGGACAATCGAAAGTCATGTAGTCGATGCGGTACACAGCATCCACCAAGAAAGTGTCCAGCATATGGTAAAACATGCAATAGTTGCAACAAAAACAACCATTATGCCCGTTGCTGCAAGAACCAAGTGCAACAAAGCAAGGTCCATGCAGTAGATGAAAGCGACATAGAGGAGTTCAATGTAGATGTTGTGTCTGAAAACAAAAAAGAAGAAAGAGACAGGATGTTGACACTAAAAGTGAATGACATACACATTCCATTTAAATTGGATACTGGAGCACAAGTTAATGTGATATCAGAGACTGATTTTAAGAAAATTAGACCCAGACCAAAGATACATGGAATAAAAGTGAAAGTGACAGGATACACAGGTACTGATATACCAGTGAAAGGAAGATGCATTGTCAAAGTAACACACAAGAACAGAGAGCACACGCTAGCATTAATCATGGTGCCAAAGGATGTGCAAGCCATACTAGGTTTAAAAGCCTGTGAGAGACTGAACCTGGTAAAGAGAGTACTCGTTGTGGAAAGCGAAGGAGAGACAGTCTATGATGAACTGAATGTTGCGTACACACCGGGTAAGCTGATGTATACATCAGACACGTTGTCCAGAGCTGTTGACCCAGGAAAGCCCGCAAACACAGTGAAAAGACTGAAGTACAAGGCAAAAGACAGTGGAACTGACTTCTACCAAAGCATGCTTGTATACCGCACAACGCCGCTCGAGTGTGGTAAGTCACCAGCCCAACTCCTGATGGGACGTCGGCTAAGGTCAAACCTACCCATCCCGGAGAACCTCCTGAAAACAAAAGAGGGGGAGAAAGTGAGGAAGTTCAAAGAACAACAGAAAGAAAAGCAAAAGTAATACTATGACAGAGGAACACAAAACCTACCTGAACTCCACACTGGTGACCAAGTAAGGTTCAAAGACAAAACAAACACATGGACTCAGAAGGAAACTGTCCTGAGTGAAGTTCAACCAAGATCATACACCATTCAGACAGATGAGGGTGCTGTTCTGAGAAGAAATCGTCGAGATCTTCTCATGGGACCAGCCACAGCAGGTCAAGAGACTGATACTGTTGAACAACCTGATCACACAGCTGAGAACACATCATCTGAGGCAACAACTCAGATTCAAGGACAATCAATCAGAAAATCCTCAAGACACGTGAAGCCTCCTGAGAGACTCATTGAGCAAATTTAAGGACTATTGTTGTAGAAGGAAGTAATGTTATCTTATTCTTTCTTCAAGTTCTAGTGTATTGACATATTTCATGTGAACACACAAAGCAAGGTTAAAAAACCTTGATCATGATAAAGATAATGTAAGTTCATTAAGTGTTACAGTTAAAATGCAGATTAATACAAAGAAAACATGTTGTCAGTTAAAAGTAAAATACTTTTGTTTTAAGAAAAGGAGATGTAATGATATCAGCAAATAGAGATGGTATTTGCCTGTTCGATTATGATGCCTTAATAGCATGATTGCATGTATTGATTGCTTGTGCCTGACCAGCAGAGGGCATGTGACCGAGAGAAGCAAGGCAGTTAGTTTAGTTTCGGTTTCGTTCTAGATGCATCACAGCATCGTGTCTCCTGTAAAAGCTGTATAAAAGAGTTGAACAGACTTTAGATTAAAACTCATTCTCTTTCATAAATGTCTCGTCATTGAACCCACAAAGAAATCAATACACCCGGCAGGCGGAGTTGTACCCCAGCAAGAGTCGGTCCCCGGCAATGAGAGTTGTACCCCAGCGAGAGTCTGTCCCAGCAGTGGGAGTTGTACCGCAGCGTGATTCGGTCCCAGCAGGGGGAGTTGTACCCCAGCGAGAGTCGGTCCCAGCAGGGTGAGCTGTACCACAGCGAGAATCGGTCCTCAGTAGGGGGAGTTGTACCCCAGCAAAAGTCGGGCCCAGCAGGGGGAGTTGTACACCAGCGAGAGTCGGGCCCAGCAGGGGGAGTTGTATCCCAGCGGGATTCGGTCCCCAGCAGGGGGAGTTTTATCCCAGCAAGGGTCGGTCCCAGCAGGGGCAGATGTACCCCAGCGAGAGTCGGTCCCCAGCAGTGGGCGTTGTATCCCAGCGAGAGTCGGTCCCAGCAGGGAGAGTTGTACCCCAGCAAGAGTCAGTCCGAGCAGGGGGAGTTGTACGCCAGCAAGAGTCGGGCCCCAGCAGGTGGAGTTGTAACCCAGCAAGAGTCGGTCCTCAGCAGGGGGAGTTGCACCCCTGCAAGAGTTTTACCCGGCAGGGGGAGTTGTATCCCAGCGAGAGTCGGTCCCAGCATGGGGAGTTCTATCCCAGCGAGAGTCGGGCGACTGTCTGTGTGGAGTTTGCACATTCTCCCCGTGTTTGCGTGGGTTTACTCCGGGTGCTCCGGTTTCCTCCCACAGTCCAAAGATGTGCGGGTTAGGTTGATTGGCTATGATAAATTGAACCTTAGTGTTAGGGGGATTAAATACGTGGGGTTACGGGGATAGGGTGGGATAGGTGTTGGTGGAGGGGTTACGGGGATCGGGTGGGATATGTGTCGGTGCAGGCTCGATGGGCCGAAATGGCCTTTATCTGCACTGTGTGGTTTCTGTGATTTCTGTGATTTCTGAGAGTCAGTCCCAGCAGCGGGAGTTGTATACCAGTGAGAGTCGGTCCCCGGCAGTTTGGAGTTGTACCCCAGTGAGAGTCGGTCCCAGCAGGTGGAGATGTACCCCAGCAAGAGTCGGTCCCAGCAGGGGGAGTTGTACCCCAGCAAGAATCAGTCCGAGCAGAGGATTTTGTACCCCTGCGAGAGTCGGGTTCAGCAGGGGGAGTTGTACCCCAGCGTGAGTCGGTCCCAGCAGGGGGAGTTGTACCCCAGCGAGAGTAGGTCCCAGCAGGGGGAGCTGTACCCCAGAGAGAAGCGGTCCCAGCAGGGGGAGTTGTACCCCAGCAAGAATCAGTCTGAGCAGAGGGTTTTGTACCCCTGCGAGAGTCGGGTTCAGCAGGGGGAGTTGTATCCCAGCGAGATTTGGTCCCAGCAGGGGGAGTTGTAACCCAGCAAGGGTCAGTCCCAGCAGGGGCAGATGTACCCCAGCGAGAGTCGGTCCCCGTCAATGGGAGTTGTATCCCAGCAAGAGTCAGTCCCGGCAGGGGGAGTTGTCCCCCAGCAAGAGTCAGTCCGAGCAGGGGGAGTTGTATCCCAGCGAGAGTCAGTCCCAGCAGGGGGAGTTGTATCCCAGCGAGAGCCGGTCCCAGCAGGGGGAGTTGTACCCCAGCGGGATTCGGTCCCCAGCAGGGGGAGTTTTATCCCAGCGAGAGTCGGTCCCGGCAGGGGCAGTTGTGCCCCATCGAGAGGCGGTCCCAGCAGGGGGAGTTGTACCCCAGCAAGAGTCGGTCCCCAGCAGGGGGAGTTGTACCCCAGTGAGCATCGGTCCCAGCAAGGGGAGTTGTACCCCAGCAAGATTCGGTCCCCAGCAGGGGGATTTGCATCCAGCAAGAATCGGTCCCCAGCAGGGGGAGTTGTATACCAGCGAGAGTCGGTCCCAGCAGGGGGAGTTGTACCCCAGCGGGTATCAGTCCCCAGCAGGGGGATTGTACCACAGCGAGCGTCGGTCCCAGCAGAGGTAGCTGTACCCAAGCGAGAGGCAGTCCCAGCAGGGGGAGTTGTATCCCAGCGAGCGTCTTCCTCAGCAGGGAGAGTTGTACCCCATCAAGAGTCGGTTCCCAGCAGTGGGAGTGGTACCCCAGCAAGAGTCGGTCCCCAGCAGGGGGAGTTGTACCCCATCAAGAGTCGGTCCCCAGCAGGGGGAGTTGTACCCCAGTCTGAGTCGGTCCCAGCAGGTGGAGATGTACCCCAGTGAGAGTCGGTCCCAGCAGGGGGAGTAGTACCCCAGCAAGGGTCAATCCCCTGCAGGCAGAGTTGTACCCCAGCGAGAGTCGGTCCCCAGTAGGGAGAGTTGTACCCCAGCAAGAGTCAGTCCCAGCAGTGGGAGTTGTATCCCAGCGAGAGTTGGTCCCAGCAGGGGCAGATGTACCCCAGCGATAGTCGGTCACCGGCAGTGGGAGTTGTATCCCAGTGAGAGTCAGTCCCCAGCAGGGGGAGTTGTAAACCAGCGAGAGTCGGTCCCAGCAGGGGGAGTTGCACCCCAGAGGGTTTCGATCCCCAGCAGGGGGAGTTGTACCCCAGTGAGCGTCGGTCCCAGCAGGGAGAGTTGTACCCCAGCGAGCGTCGGTCCCAGCAGGGCGAGTTGTACCCCAGCAAGAGTCGGTCCCCAGAAGGGGGAGATATATACCAGCGAGAGTCGGTCCCAGCTGGGGGAGTTGTACCCCAGCGGGTTTAGGTCCCCAGCAGTGGGAGTTGTACCCCAGCGAGAGGCAGTCCCAGCAGGGGGAGTTGTATCCCAGCAAGCGTCTTCCTCGGCAGGGGGAGTTGTACCCCATCAAGAGTCGGTCCCCAGCAGGGGGAGATGTAACCCAGTCTGAGTCGGTCCCAGCAGGTGGAGCTGTACCCCATTGAGAGTCGGTCCCAGCAGGTGGAGAAGTAACCCAGCGAGAGTTGGTCCCAGCAGGGGGAGTTGTACCCCAGCGAGAATCGGTCCCAGCAGGGGGAGCTGTACCACAGCGAGAATCGGTCCCGGTAGGGGGAGTTGTACCCCAGCGAGATTCGGTCCCAGCATGGGGAACTGTACCCCAGCGAGAGTCGGTCCCAGCAGTGTGAGTTGTACCCCAGCAAGAGTCAGTCCGAGCAGGGGGTTTTGAACCCCAGCGAGAGTCGGGCCCAGCCAGGGGAGTTGTACACCAGCGAGAGTCGGGCCCAGCCAGGGGAGTTGTACACCAGCGAGTGTCGGTCCCCAGTAGGGGGAGTTGTACCCCAGCAAGAATCAGTCCCAGCAGGGGGAGTTGTATCCCAGCGAGAGTTGGTCGCAGCAGGGGCAGATATACCCCAGCATTAGTCGGTCCCCGGCAGTGGGAGTTGTATCCCAGTGAGAGTCGGTCCCAGCAGGTGGAGTTGTACCCCAGCGAGAGTCGGTCCGAGCAGGGGGAGTTGTACCCCAGTGAATATCGGTCCCCAGCAGGGGGAGTTGTACCCCTGTGAGCGTCTGTCCCAGCAGGGGACTTGTACCCCAGCAAGAATTGGTCCCCAGCAGGGGGAGTTGTACCCCAGCAAGAGTCAGTCCGAGCAGGGGGAGTTGTACCACAGCGAGAGTCGGGCCCAGCAGGGGGAGTTGTGCCCCATCGAGAGGCGGTCCCAGCAGGGGGAGTTGTACCCCAGCAAGAGTCGGTCCCCGGCAGTGAGAGTTGTACCCCAGCAAGAGTCGGTCCCAGCAGGGGGAGCTGTACCACAGCGAGAATCGGTCCCGGTAGGGGGAGTTGTACCCCAGCGAGATTCGGTCCCAGCAGGGGGAACTGTACCCCAGCGAGAGTCGGTCCAGCAGTGTGAGTTGTACCCCAGCAAGAGTCGGTCCCAGCAGGGGGAGTTGTACCCCAGCAAGAGTCGGTCCCCGGCAGTGGGAGTTGTACCCCAGCAAGAGTCGGTCCATGGCAGTGGAAGTTGTACCGCAGCGTGAGTCAGTCCGAGCAGGGGGAGTTGTACCACAGCGAGAGTCGGGCCCAGCAGGGGGAGTTGTGCCCCATCGAGAGGCGGTCCCAGCAGGGGGAGTTGTACCCCAGCAAGAGTCGATCCCCAGCAGGGGGTGTTATACCCCAGCGAGATTCTTCCCCAGCAGGGGGAGATGTATCCCAGCGAGCATCAGTCCCCAGCAGAGGGAGTTGTATCCCAGCATGAGTCGGTCCCAGCAGGGGGAGTTGTACCCCATCAAGTGTCGGTCCCCAGCAGGGGGAGTAGTACCCCAGTCTGAGTCAGTCCCAGCAGGGGGATTTGTACCCCAGCAAGAGTCGGTCCCCGGCAATGAGAGTTGTACCCCAGCGAGAGTCTGTCCCAGCAGTGCGAGTTGTACCGCAGCGTGAGTCTTTCCCAGCAGGGGGAGTTGTACCCCAGCGAGAGTCGGGCCCAGCAGTGGGAGCTGTGCCACAGCGAGAATCGGTCCCCAGTAGGGGGAGTTGTACCCCAGCAAGGGTCAGTCCAAGCAGGGGGTTTTGAACACCAGCGAGAGTCGGGCCCAGCAAGGGGAGTTGTATCCCAGCGGGATTCGGTCCCCAGCAGGGGGAGTTTTATCCCAGCATGCGTCGGTCCCAGTAGGGGGAGTTCTACCCCAGCAATTCTCGGTCCCCAGCAGGGGGAGTAGTTCCCCAGCAAGTGTCGGTCCCTAGCAGGGGGAGTTGTGCCCCATTGAGAGGCGGTCCCAGCAGGGGGAGTTTTACCCCAGCAAGGGTCGGTCCCCAGCAGGAGGAGTTGTACCCCAGCAAGAGTCGGTCCCCACCAGGGGGAGTTGTATCCCAGCGAGAGTCGCTCCCAGCAGGGGGAGTTGTACCCCAGCAAGAGTCGGTCTCCTGCAGGGGAAGTTGTATCCCAGCGAGAGTCGGAAACCAGCAGGGGCAGTTTTATCCCAGCGAGAGGCGGTCCCAGCAGGGGGAGTTGTACCCCAGCGAGAGTCGGTCTCCATCAAGGGGAGTTGTGCCCCAGCAAGAGTCGGTCCCCGGCAATGAGAGTTATACCCCAGCAAAAGTCTGTCCCAGCAGCGGGGGTTGTACCCCAGCAAGAGTCGGTCCCCGGCAGTGGGAGTTGTACCCCAGCGAGAGTCTGTCCCAGCAGCAGGGTTTGTACCCCAGCAAGAGTCGGTCCCTGGCAGTGGGAGTTGTACCCCAGCGAGAGTCAAATCAAATCAAAATCAAATCAAAATATCAAAATCAAATCAAATCAAAAATCAAATCAAAAAATCAAATCAAAATCAAAAATCAAATCAAAATCAAATCAACTTTTTTTGTCAATGTTAGTGCACAAGTGCTGTACAACGAAATGTAGGCTTGCGGCTCCCGAGAGTGTACATTTAGATTAAGACATTTAAACATTCAACATACATATGGCTTGTAATACATTAACATAAACATAACCATAATAAAGTGCATTGGCAGATGTGCAGGCTTTAGAGTTTATTTGTGGAGTTCAGTAGGATGACAGCCCTGGGAAAGAAGCTGTTCCTAAATCTGGTCATACGGGTGCGAATGCATTTGTAGCGTCTCCCAGATGGCAGGAGGGCGAACAGACTGTGGCTGGGGTGGGTAGGGTCTTTGATGATGGACCGTGACCTCCGTAAACAGCATTTCTGGTATATGTGCTCTATGGTCGGTAGCCGGGTGCCGGTAATGCGTTGGGCAGTTTTGACTACCCGCTGCATGGCTCTCCGGTCATAGTAGCTACAGCTGCCATACCATACTGTGACACAGTTCGTCAGGATGCTCTCTATTGTGCAGCGGTAAAAGTTAGAGAGGATCAGGGGTGACAGGTTACATCCCTTCAGCCTCCTTAGGAAATATAGGCGCTGCTGGGCCTTCTTCACCAGAGAGGAGGTATTGAGGGACCAGGAGAGGTCTTCCGTGATGTGGACTCCATGGAACTTAAAGCTGTCCACCCTTTCCACCACAGCCCCATTGATGTGGATGGGGGTGTGACTTCCGCCTTTAGACTTCCTGAAGTCCACAATGCTTTCTTTGGTTTTCTTGATGTTAAGGGCCAGGTTGTTATCCGCGCAGCACTTCACAAGATGCTGGACCTCCTCCCTGTAGGCTGACTCATCGTTGTTGGTGATCTGTGTGATGATATATGTCATTCATCAGACTCTGTAGTTAACTACATATATTGTATTGCCTGCTCCGGTGTCTTACCTTGTATTGTGTATAGTGCACCGCCCCCTTTGTGTGTCGGCTCCGCCCATACCTGACCCTACTTAAGACAAGCCCAGGCTTGTCTTGCAGCAGAACAGCAGCATGCTAGGTGAAGATAGGTGAAGACAGAGGCATCTTTTCTTTGCTAATAAAAGCCTTGTTTTATTCAGTTAACTTTGAGTCTTGAAGTTATTGAGGCGCATCAATTTTATTAGCAAACTTTTAACGATGGATCAACTTTTGAAGCCGGAACGCTTGGATTTGGACCCGCATGCTTCGGATGCATCGGCACGGTTTGGACACTGGTTCCAGTGCTTGGAATTTTTTATGGCCAACTCCGAAGCCGTCACAGCCTCTAAAGCCACCGGAGATGTGAAACTCGGGATCCTGCAGAATCGGGTAAGCCACCGGGTTTTTCCACTCATCCAAGACGCCGCCACCTACCTGGATGCCTGCAACATTCTAAAGGCCCACTATCAGCGGCCTACCAACGAGGTGAACGGCAGGCACCTGCTTGCTACCTGCACACAGCGACCTGGAGAGTCGCTGGAGGACTTTCTAGTCACCCTAAAAGTGCTTGGCAAAGACTGCAAATGCAAAGACGTGAAAGCCACGGTATACACAGACGAGCTTATTCGGGATGCCTTTATCGCAGGCCTTAGCTCTAATTACATCCGGCAGAGACTGCTAGAGAAAACTGGCCTAGATCTGACACAGGCTGTGGACACAGCGCGATCGCTGGATGTGGCTCAGAAGAATTCTGACTCCTACTCGTCAGGCTGCGCGGCCCACGCTGCCTCTGCTTCCCCGCCCGGTAGCCCAACACCGTCGGGGCCCTGCTCTCCCCCCAGAAGCCCTACAACTGCCGCGACGCATCGGGGCCCCAAATGCTACTTCTGCGGGCAGCCGAAGCACACCAGGAACCTGTGCCCGGTGAAAGGCACCACCTGCTGTAAGTGCGGTAAGAAGGGGCACTTTGGGAAGGTGTGCAGAGGGAACCCCGCAGGCAAAACCGCCACCGCCGCGTGCACGCCGTGGGAGCGGCCATCTTGGACACCATCTTGTCCGACCTCGTGGGGTCCGCCATCTCGCGAGCAGACATCGTGGACACCATCTTACCCGGCCTCGTGTGGCCCACCATCTTGTCCCGATCAGGGCCCTACAGTGGCGTCGATCACAGTGGACCAGTCCAGACCGCACCCACTGTCCAAATCGATGGTGGACATTGAGGTAAACGAGTGCAAGGTTAAATGTTTAATTGACAGCGGGAGCACGGAGAGCTTCATTCACCCTGATCTGGTACAACGACTCTCTCTAACTGTAGTCCCTACTCAGGGCAGGATCTCTATGGCCGACAAAACCCAGATATCGACTATTGCGGGTTACTGCGCGGTACGATTGTCCGTTAAAGGCACTGTATATAATAATTTTAAACTGTTAATTATGAAGGATTTATGTGTGAGCGTGATCTTGGGCCTGGATTTTCAGTGCCACCACCAAAGCATCACGCTCAATTTCGGTGGGACCCAGCCGCCCCTCACAGTGTGCGGTCTGGCTACCCTGAAGGTAAAGCCGCCTTCGCTATTCGCGAACCTTACCCCTAACTGCCGGCCAATAGCGACCAAAAGCAGGAGGTACAGCTGGGAGGACAGGCGGTTTATCGCGACCGAGGTAGACAGGCTCCTGAGGGAGCGCATTATTGAACGCAGCAACAGCCCGTGGCGCGCCCAAGTGGTGGTGGTGAGGGGTAGCGAGAAGAAGCAGATGGTGATTGACTATAGTCAAACAGTCAACATCTATACCCAACTAGACGCCTACCCGCTACCCCGCATATCCGAGATGGTGAACCAAATCGCCCAATACCGGGTGTTCTCCACCATCGACCTCAAGTCAGCGTATCACCAGCTCCCTATCAGACCAGAGGACCATTCGTACACCGCCTTTGAGGCAAACGGACGCCTCTACCAGTTCCTCAGAGTCCCCTTTGGGGTGACGAATGGGGTCTCAGGCCTAGAAATTCACTAGCCTTAGCGCCGCTTTTGAGGCGCTAGAGGGACTAGCGCCAGAGTTATGGCCAGTTGAAAAATTCACTGGGGCCCTAAAGCGGCGTTGCACCGGTAGCGTTGCGCCGGCACCGATGACGTCATCAGTGTGCGCAGCGTCCCGGTTGCCATGCCGACGGGCCCCAGCGCCGAAATTCAGTTGCGGCCGCCTCGCCCGTGGCAGCCGCAACTAAGACTCTGGCAACAGAGTCCAACATGTGTTTGCGCCGGCGCATTAAAGGCCCCGCGGCGGCCGGCCGCTTTCCCGCCGGCCGCCTGCCCACAGCTCCCTCCCCGGACTTCTCCCCCCCCCCCCCCCCCGGAACAGATGCAAGCCCGGCACTTGTCCGAGGAGCCGGGCTCATTTTTAAACAGATTTGCGCGGGCCGCGGCCGGGTGCAGGCAGCTCCTCCTTAACGGAAGGAGGAGGCCTGCACTTCCCCAGCCTGCCGCACCGCATCGGGTGCCGCAGCGCCGGAATTGCAGCGCTAAACGGCAGTTAGCGCCCTTTTCCAGGCGCTAAGACCCTTCAGTAGCGCCGGCAGCCGTTTGGGTGCGGCGCTACTGAATTTTTGGCGCGCGCAGGGGGACTTAGCGCCGGCACTAACTTCCGGCGCTAAAGCCCTGGCTAAGCCAAAACCCAATTTCTAGGCCTCAGTCTTTCAGAGGGAGATGGACCGCATGGTCGATGACCACCACTTGCAGGCAACCTTCCCCTATCTCGACAACGTCACCATCTGCGGCCAAAACCAACAGGACCACGACTCAAACCTCGCGAGGTTTCTGAAAAGCGCACAAAAACTCAACCTCACCTACAACGAGGACAAGTGCGTTTTCAACACCACGCGCCTCTGCATACTAGGCAGCGTGGTGGAGAATGGGGAAATCGGACCAGACCCCGACTGATTGCGCCCCCTACGGGAGCTGCCCCTGCCCAACACTCCCAAAGCCCTGAAAAGGTGCCTGGGGTTATTCTCGTATTATGCCCAATGGGTCCCCAACTACTCCGATAAAGCCCGCCCCCTCTTGAAAGCATCCTCTTTCCCGCTCTCTGCTGAGGCCCATGCTGCCTTCAAAAGCATTAAGCAGGATATTGAGCGGGCCACGCTACAGGCAGTGGACGAGAACACTCCCTTTCAAGTGGAAAGTGATGCGTCTGACTTTGCCTTGGCGGCCACCCTCAACCAGGCGGGGCGGCCCATTGCTTTCTTCTCGAGGACCCTCCAGGGGCCCGAGATCAGACACTCCTCCGTGGAAAAGGAGGCCCAAGCCATCGTGGAGGCAGTGCGCCACTGGCGGCACTACCTAGCCGGCAAACGCTTCACCCTACTTACCGACCAGTGGTCGGTAGCGTTTATGTTCAATAATAAACAGAGGGGGAAGATTAAAAATCATAAGATTCTTAGGTGGCGGATCGAGCTCTCCACCTTCGAGTACGACATCATATACCGGCCAGGGGCCCTTAACGAATCCCCCGACGCCCTCTCACGAGGGATGTGTGCCAACGCCACCGGGGATCGGCTACAGACCCTCCACAACGACCTCTGCCACCCAGGGGTCACACGGCTGTTCCACTTCATAAAGTCCTGCAACTTACCCTACTCGATTGAGGAAGTTCGGTCCCTGACCAGGAACTGCCGCACTTGCGCTGAGTGCAAGCCTCGGTTCTACCGCCCTGATAGAGCCCACCTAATCAAAGCTACACGGCCCTTTGAGTGGCTTAGCTTAGATTTCAAGGGCCCCCTCCCGTCCGTCGACCGCAATGCTTACTTCCTGAGCATTGTGGACGAATACTCCCGTTTCCCATTCGCCTTCCCCTGCCCAGACATGACCAGCGCCACGGTCATTAAATGCCTCAACAGCCTGTTCTGCCTGTTCGGTATGCCAAGCTATATCCACACGGATAGGGGGGCGTCCTTCATGAGCGAAGAGCTACGCAAGTACATGCTGTCCAAGGGGATTGCCACGAGATGTACCACCAGCTACAACCCCCGGGGTAACAGTCAGGTGGAGCGAGAGAACGGGACAGTATGGAGGGCAGTCACCCTAACTCTAATGACCAAGGGCCTCCCTATCTCCCGCTGGCAGGAAGTCCTCCCAGATGTGCTCCACTCAATACGGTCACTATTGTGTACCGCCACTAATGCCACGCCTCATGAGCTAATGTTTGTGTTTCCCCGGAAATCCACCTCAGGCGTATCCATACCGTCATGGCTCTCCACCCCAGGTCAGGTACTTTTGCGGAAGCATGTGAGGGGCCACAAGACGGAGCCTCTCGTGGAGCCAGTGCACCTGCTCCACGCCATCCCACAATATGCATATGTCCGGCGCGCCGACGGACGGGAGGACACTGTGTACATAAAAGACCTCGCCCCAGCCGGTAACAACAGCAACAACGACAACGACTACAACAACAACAACAACAACCACAACAACCACAACAACTATTACCCACCCACTCCACCCACTATTCTTTCATCACCCCCGGCAGAACACCAGCCAACGTTACCCCCACCACCTACTCCTTCAACAACCCCGGTGGCACCCCCGTCAGAGACCCAGGAGACCACCCGGGACACCCAGCCGGCACCCGCGGCACCGCAACCGTTACGTCGGTCACAGAGGACTATCGCACCCCCGGATAGACTAAATCTGTAGAAGGGGTGAATGTGATAAAATATGTCATTCATCAGACTCTGTAGTTAACTACATATATTGTATTGCCTGCCCCGGTGTCTTACCTTGTATTGTGTATAGTGCACCGCCCCCTTTGTGTGTCGGCTCTGCCCATACCTGGCCCTACTTAAGACAAGCCCAGGCTTGTCTTGCAGCAGAACAGCAGCATGCTAGGTGAAGCTAGGTGAAGACACAGGCATTTTTCTTTGCTAATGAAAGCCTTGTTTTATTCATTTAACTCTGAGTCTTGAAGTTATTGAGGCGCATCCGCAAACTTGATGATGGTGTTGGAACCATGAACAGCCACACAGTCGTGGGTGAAGAGGGAGTAGAGGAGGGGGCTCAGCACACATCCTTGTGGGGCCCCCGTGTTCAGGGTCAGGGGCGGGGGAGGTGTGGTTACCTAATTTGACAGACTGGGGTCTGTTTGTTAGGAAGTCCAGGGTCCAGTTGCAGAGGGAAGTGTTCAGGCCAAGAGTTTGGAGTTTGGTGGCCAGCTTGTTGGGGACGATAGTGTTGAATGCTGAGCTGTAGTCTATGAACAGCATTCTGATGTAGGTCTCTTTACCATCTAAGTGATTCAGTGCCGAGTGTAGAGCAGTTGTGATTGCATCCTCCGTTGATCTGTTTGCACGATAGGCAAACTGGTGTTGGTCAAGAGAGGCGGGAACACTGGCTTTGATGTGAGCCAGGACCAGTCTCTCGAAACACTTCATTATGATGGGTGTGAGTGCGAAAGGTCGATAGCCATTCAGGCACGTCACAGCCGTTTGTTTTGGCACAGGAATAATGGTAACGGTCTTGAAGCATGTAGGGACTACTGCCTGGGCCAATGACAGATTGAAGATGGCGGTGAAGACATCAGCCAGCTGATCAGCACATTCCTTGAGTACCCGTCCAGGGATGCTATCCGGTCCAGCAGCCTTTCGTGTATTCACTCCGCGTAGAACACCCCTTACGTCGGAGGTCGACAGAGTGAGCACCTGGTCTTCCGGGGGTGGCAAGGCTTTGGTAGCCGGCTCCCTGTTGTCCCTGTCGAAGCGAGCGTAGAAGTTGTTAAGCTCCTCCGGAAGGGAGGCATCGCTAACCGGGGGGCTGGTGTTTTTGCCCTTGCAGTCAGTGATGGACTGGATGCCTTGCCACATGCGCCGGGTGTCCGAGTTGTTGTGGAAATGATCCTCTATCCGCAGTGTCTGTTTCCTTTTGGCAGTCCTGATACCCTTTTTTAGGTTGGTCCTAGCTGCACTGTAAGCCGCCGCGTCGCCAGATTTAAATGCTGCGTCGCGTGCTTTCAACAGCGAGCGGACCTCTCCGTTCATCTAGGGTTTCTGGTTGGGGTATGTCCTGATATTTTTATGGGTCGTGACGACCTCGACGCAGCTGTTAATGTAGAATAGCACTGTGGATGCGTATTCCTTGATGTCATTATGGGCAAACATGCCCCAATCAGTGCGTTCGAAGCAATCCTGAAGCTCCGAGACTGCCCCCTCTGGCCATACTTTCACTGATCTCACTGATGTTCTCACTCTTTTGATGAGCGGTTTGTATGCCGGGGCTAGAAACAGGGAGAGGTGGTCAGACTTCCCAAGGTGGGGGCAGGGAATGGTCTTATAAGCGTCTACAATGCTCGTTTAGACTTGATCCAGTGTGTTCTCCCCTCTTGTGGGGCAGGAAACATTCTGGTGGAATTTCGGTAGGACAGTTTTTAGGTTTATGTGATTGAAGTCCCCCGCGACTTCAATCACAGAGCCCCGCGAAGTCGGTCCCAGCAGGTGGATATGTACCTCAGCTAGACCCGGTCCCAGCAGGGGGAGTTGTACCCCAGTGAGAGTCTGTCCCAGCAGGTGGATATGTACCTCAGCGAAAGTCGGTCCCAGCAGGGGGAGTTGTACCCCAGCGTGAGTCGGTCCCAGCAGGGGGAGTTGTTCCCCAGCGAGAGTCGGTCCCTGCAGGGGGAGCTGTACCACAGCGAGAATCGGTCCCGGTAGGGGGAGTTGTACGCCAGCGAGATTCGGTCCCAGCAGGGGGAGCTGTACCCCAGCAAGAGTCGGTCCCCAACAGGGGGCGTTGTATCCCAGCGAGAGTCGCTCCCAGCAGGGGGAGTTGTACCCCAGCAAGATTTGGTCCCCAGCAGAGGGAGTTGTACCCCAGCAAGAGTCGGTCCCCAGCAGGGGGAGTTGTACACCAGCGAGAGTCGGTCCCCAGCAGGGGGAGTTGTACCCCAGCAAGATTCGGTCCCCAGCAGTGGGAGTTCTACACCAGCAAGAGTCGGTCCCCAGCAGGGGGAGTTGTACGCCAGCAAGAGTCGGTCCCCAACAGGGGGAGTTGTATCCCAGCGAGAGTCGCTCCCAGCAGGGGGAGTTGTACCCCAGCAAGATTTGGTCCCCAGCAGAGGGAGTTGTACCCCAGCAAGAGTCGGTCCCCAGCAGGGGGAGTTGTACACCAGCGAGTGTCTTCCCCGGCAGGGGGAGTTGTATCCCAGCGAGAGTCGGTCCCCAGCAGGGGGAGTTGTACACCAGCGAGTGTCTTCCCCAGCAGGGGGAGTTGTATCCCAGCGAGAGTCGGTCCCGGCAGGGGAGTTGTAACCAGCAAGAGTCGGTCCCCAGATGGGGGAGTTGTATCCCAGCGAGAGTCGGTCCCAGCAGGGGGAGTTGTACCCCAGCAAGAGTCGGTCCCCAGCAGGGGGAGTTGTACCCCACAAGAATCAGTCCCCGGCAGTGGGAGTTGTATCCCAGCGAGATTAGTCCCAGCAGGGGGAGTTGTATCCCAGCGAGAGTCAGTCCCAGCAGGGGGAGTTGTATACCAGCGAGAGTCAGTCCCCGGCAGTGGGAGTTGTACCCCAGTGAGAGTCGGTCCCAGCAGGGGGAGTTGTACCCCAGCGAGAGTCGGTCCCAGCAGGAGGAGCTGTACCGCAGCGAGAGTTGGTCACGGCAGGGGGAGTTGTAACCCAGCAAGGGTCGGTCCGAGCAGGGGGAGTTGTACCCCAGCAAGAGTCGGTCCCCAGCAGGGGGAGTTGTACACCAGCGAGAGTCGGTCCCCAGCAGGGGGAGTTGTACCCCAGCAAGATTCGGTCCCCAGCAGGGGGAGTTCTACACCAGCAAGAGTCGGTCCCCAGCAGGGGGAGTTGTACGCCAGCAAGAGTCGGTCCCCAACAGGGGGAGTTGTATCCCAGCGAGAGTCGCTCCCAGCAGGGGGAGTTGTACCCCAGCAAGATTTGGTCCCCAGCAGAGGGAGTTGTACCCCAGCAAGAGTCGGTCCCCAGCAGGGGGAGTTGTACACCAGCGAGTGTCTTCCCCGGCAGGGGGAGTTGTATCCCAGCGAGAGTCGGTCCCCAGCAGGGGGAGTTGTACACCAGCGAGTGTCTTCCCCAGCAGGGGGAGTTGTATCCCAGCGAGAGTCGGTCCCGGCAGGGGAGTTGTAACCAGCAAGAGTCGGTCCCCAGATGGGGGAGTTGTATCCCAGCGAGAGTCGGTCCCAGCAGGGGGAGTTGTACCCCAGCAAGAGTCGGTCCCCAGCAGGGGGAGTTGTACCCCACAAGAATCAGTCCCCGGCAGTGGGAGTTGTATCCCAGCGAGATTAGTCCCAGCAGGGGGAGTTGTATCCCAGCGAGAGTCAGTCCCAGCAGGGGGAGTTGTATACCAGCGAGAGTCAGTCCCCGGCAGTGGGAGTTGTACCCCAGTGAGAGTCGGTCCCAGCAGGGGGAGTTGTACCCCAGCGAGAGTCGGTCCCAGCAGGAGGAGCTGTACCGCAGCGAGAGTTGGTCACAGCAGGGGGAGTTGTAACCCAGCAAGGGTCGGTCCGAGCAGGGGGAGTTGTACCCCAGCAAGAGTCGGGCCCCAGCAGGGGGAGTTGAAACCCAGCAAGAGTCGGTCCCCAGCAGGGGGATTTGTACCCCAGCAAGAGTCGGTCCCCAGCAGGGGGAGTTGTATCCCAGCGGGAGTCGGTCCCAGCAGGGGGAGTTGCACCCCTGCGAGAGTCTTCCCCGGCAGGGGGAGTTGTATCCCAGCGAGAGTCGGTCCCAGCAGGGGGATTTGTATCCCAGCGAGAGTCAGTCCCAGCAGGGGGAGTTGTATACCAGCGAGATTCGGTCCCCGGCAGTGGGAGTTGTACCCCAGTGAGAGTCGGTCCCAGCAGGTGGAGATGTACCCCAGCAAGAGTCGGTCCCAACAGGGGGAGTTGTACACCAGCGAGAGTCGATTCCCAGCAGGGGGAGTTGTAGCCCAGTGTCAGTCGGTCCCAGCAGGGGGAGTTGTACCCCAGCGAGTGTCGGGCCCAGCAGGGGGAGCTGTACCCCAGCGAGAATCGTTCCCAGCAGGGTGAGTTGTACCCCAGTGAGCGTCGGTCCCAGCAGGAGGAGTTGTACCACTGCAAGAGTCAGTCCGAGCAGAGGGTTTTGTATCCCTGCGAGTGTCGGGTTCAGCAGGGGGAGTTTTATCCCAGCGAGAGTCGGTCCCGGCAGGGGGAGTTCTGCCCCAGCGAGAGTCGGTCCCCGTCAATGGGAGTTGTATCCCAGCGAGAGTCGGTCCCCAATAGGGGGAGTTGTACCCCAGTGTGCGTCGGTCCCAGCAGGGGGAGTTGTACCCCAGCAAGAGTCGGTCCCCAGCAGGGGGATTTGTACCCCAGCAAGATTCGGTCCCCAGCAGGGGGAGTTATACCCCAGAAAGATTAGGTTCCCAGCAGGGGGAGTTGTACCCCAGCGAGATTAGATTCCCAATAGGGGGAGTAGTACCCCAGCGAGATTCGGCCCTAGCAGGTGGAGTTGTATCGCAGCGAGAGTCGGTCCCAGCAGGTGGAGTTGTACCCCAGCAAGAGTCGGTCCCAGCAGGGGGAGTTGTACCCCAGCAAGAGTAGGTCCCAGCAGGGGGAGTTGTTCCCTAGCGAGAGTTGGTCCCAGCAGGGGGAGTTGTATCCCAGCAAGAGTCAGTCCCCAGCAGGGGGAGTTGTACCCCAGCAAGAGTCGGTCCCAGCAGGGGGAGTTGTATCCCAGCGAGAGTCGCTCCCAACAGAGGGAGTTGTACCCCATTGAGAGGCGGTCCCAGCAGGGGGAGTTTTACCCCAGCAAGGGTCGGTCCCCAGCAGGGGGAGTTGTACCCCAGCAAGAGTCGGTCCCCAGCAGGGGGAGTTGTACCCCAGCAAGAGTCGGTCCCAGCAGGGGGAGTTGTTCCCCAGCGAGAGTCGGTCCCAGCAGGGGGAGTTGTATCCCAGCGAGAGTCAGTCCCCAGCAGGGGGAGTTGTACCCCTGCAAGGGTCGGTCCCAGCAGGGGCAGATGTACCACAGCGAGTGTCGGTCCGCGGCAGTGGGAGTTGTATCCCAGCGAGAGTCGGTCCCAGCAGGGAGAGTTGTACCCCAGCAAGAGTCAGTCCAAGCAGGGGGAGTTGTACCCCAGCGAGAGTCGGTCCCAGCAGGGGGAGTTGTACCCCAGCGGGATTCGGTCCCAGCAGGGGGAGTTGTACCCCAGCAAGAGTCGGTCCCAGCAGGGGGAGTTATTCCCTAGAGAGAGTCGGACCCAGCAGGGGGAGTTGTATACCAGCGAGATTCGGTCCCAGCAGGGGGAGTTGTACCCCAGCAAGAGTCGGTCCCAGCAGGGGGAGTTGTACCCCAGCAAGAGTCGGTAACGGCAGGGGGAGTTGTACCCCAGCAAGAGTCGGTCCCCGGCAGTGAGAGTTATACCCCAGCAAAAGTCTGTCCCAGCAGCGGGGGTTGTACCCCAGCAAGAGTCGGTCCCCGGCAGTGAGCGTTATACCCCAGCGAGAGTCTGTCCCAGCAGCGGGGGTTGTACCCCAGCAAGAGTCGGTCCCCGGCAGTGAGAGTTATACCCCAGCGAGAGTCTGTCCCAGCAGCGGGGGTTGTACCCCAGCAAGAGTCGGTCCCCGGCAGTGGGAGTTGTACCCCAGTGAGAGTCAAATCAAATCAAAATCAAATCAAAATCAAATCAAAAAAATCAAAATCAAATCAAATCAAAAATCAAATCAAAAAATCAAATCAAAATCAAAAATCAAATCAAAATCAAATCAACTTTTATTGTCAATGTTAGTGCACAAGTGCAGTACAACGAAATATAGGCTTACGGCTCCCGAGAGTGTACATTTAGATTAAGACATTTAAACATTCAACATACATATGGCTTGTAATACATTAACATAAACATAACCATAATAAAGTGCATTGGCAGATGTGCAGGCTTTAGAGTTTATTTGTGGAGTTCAGTAGGATGACAGCCCTGGGAAAGAAGTTGTTCCTGAATCTGGTCGTACGGGTGCGAATGCATTTGTAGCGTCTCCCAGATGGCAGGAGGGCGAACAGACTGTGGCTGGGGTGGGTAGGGTCTTTGATGATGGACCGTGACCTCCGTAAACAGCATTTCTGGTATATGTGCTCTATGGTCGGTAGCCGGGTGCCGGTAATGCGTTGGGCAGTTTTGACTACCCGCTGCAGGGCTCTCCGGTCATAGTAGTTACAGCTGCCATACCATACTGTGACACAGTTCGTCAGGATGCTCTCTATTGCGCAGCGGTAAAAGTTAGAGAGGATCAGGGGTGACAGGTTACATCCCTTCAGCCTCCTTAGGAAATATAGGCGCTGCTGGGCCTTCTTCACCAGAGAGGAGGTATTGAGGGACCAGGAGAGGTCTTCCATGATGTGGACTCCGAGGAACTTAAAGCTGTCCACCCTTTCCACCACAGCCCCATTGATGTGGATGGGGGTGTGACTTCCGCCTTTATACTTCCTGAAGTCCACAATGATTTCTTTGGTTTTCTTGATGTTAAGGGCCAGGCTGTTATCGGCGCACCACTTCACGAGATGCTGGACCTCCTCCCTATAGGCTGACTCATCGTTGTTGGTGATCTGGCCTACTACCGTGGTATCATCCGCAAACTTGATGATGGTGTTGGAACCATGAACAGCAACACAGTCGTGGGTGAAGAGGGAGTAGATGAGGGGGCTCAGCACACATCATTGTGGGGCCCCCGTGTTCAGGGTCAGGGCGGGGGGAGGTGTGGTTACCTAATTTGACAGACTGGGGTCTGTTTGTTAGGAAGTCCAGGGTCCAGTTGCAGAGGGAAGTGTTCAGGCCAAGAGTTTGGAGTTTGGTGGCCAGCTTGTTGGGGACGATAGTGTTGAATGCTGAGCTGTAGTCTATGAACAACATTCTGATGTAGGTCTCTTTACCATCTAAGTGATTCAGTGCCGAGTGTAGAGCAGTTGTGATTGCATCCTCCGTTGATCTGTTTGCACGATAGGCAAACTGGTGTTGGTCAAGAGAGGCGGGAACACTGGCTTTGATGTGAGCCAGGACCAGTCTCTCGAAACACTTCATTATGATGGGTGTGAGTGCGACAGGTCGATAGTCGTTCAGGCAAGTCACAGCCATCTGTTTTGGCACAGGAATAATTGTAGCGGTCTTGAAGCATGTAGGGACTGCTGCCTGGGCCAATGACAGATTGAAGATGGCGGTGAAGACATCAGCCGGCTGATCAGCACATTCCTTGTGTACCCGTCCAGGGATGCTATCCTGTCCAGCAGCCTTTCGTGTGTTCACTCCGCGTAGAACACCCCTTACGTCGGAGGTCGACAGAGCGAGCACCTGGTCTTCCGGGGGTGGCAAGGCTTTGGTAGCCGGCTCCCTGTTGTCCCTGTCGAAGCGAGCGTAGAAGTTGTTAAGCTCCTCCGGAAGGGAGGCATCGCTAACCGGGGGGCTGGTGTTTTTGCCCTTGTTGTCAGTGATGGACTGGATGCCTTGCCACATGCGCCGGAGGTCCGAGTTGTTGTGGAAATGATCCTTTATCCGCAGTGTCTGTTTCCTTTTGGCAGTCCTGATACCCTTTTTTAGGTTGGTCCTAGCTGCACTGTAAGCCGCCGCGTCGCCAGATTTAAATGCTGCGTCGCGTGCTTTCAACAGCAAGCGGACCTCTCCGTTCATCCAGGGTTTCTGGTTGGGGTATGTCCTGATATTTTTATGGGTCGTGACGACCTCGACGCAGCTGTTAATGTAGAATAGCATTGTGGATGCGTATTCCTCGATGTCATTATGGGCAAACATGCCCCAATCAGTGCGTTCGAAGCAATCCTGAAGCTCCGAGACTGCCCCCTCTGGCCATATTTTCACTGATCTCACTGATGTTCTCATTCCTTTGATGAGCGGTTTGTATGCCGGGGCTAGAAACAGGGAGAGGTGGTCAGACTTCCCAAGGTGGGGGCAGGGAATGGCCTTATAAGTGTCTACAATGCTCGTGTAGACTTGATCCAGTGTGTTCTCCCCTCTTGTGGGGCAGGAAACATTCTGGTGGAATTTCGGTAGTACAGTTTTTAGGTTTATTTGATTGAAGTCCCCCACGACTTCAATCACAGAACCCCGCGAAGTCGGTCCCAGCAGGTGGATATGTACCTCAGCGAGAGTCGGTCCCAGCAGGGGGAGTTGTACCCCAGTGAGAGTCTGTCCCAGCAGGTGGATATGTACCTCAGCGAAAGTCGGTCCCAGCAGGGGGAGTTGTACCCCAGCGTGAGTCGGTCCCAGCAGGGGGAGTTGTACCCCAGCGAGAGTCGGTCCCAGCAGGGGGAGCTGTACCACAGCGAGAGTCGGTCCCCAGTAGGGGGAGTTGTAGCCCAGCAAGTGTCAGTCCCAGCAGGGGGAGTTGTATCCCAGCGAGAGTTGGTCCCAGCAGGGGGAGTTGTATCTCAGCGAGAGTCGGTCCCAGCAGGGGGAGCTGTACCCCAGCGAGAGTTGGTCCCAGCAGGGGGAGTTGGAACCCAGCAAGGGTCGGTCCCAGCAGGGGCAGATGTACCCCAGCGAGAATCAGTCCCCTGCAGAGGGAGTTGTACCCGAGCGAGAGTCGGTCCCAACAGGGGGAGTTGTACCCCAGCAAGTGTCGGTCCCAGCAGGGGAAGTTGTTCCTTAGCGAGAGTCGGTCCCAGCAGGGGGAGTTGTCACCAGCGAGATTCGCATACCAGCGAGAGTCGGTCCCAATATGGGGAGTTGTACCCCAGCGAGAGTCGGTCCCAGCAGGGGGAGTTGTACACCAGCGAGAGTTGGTCCCAGCAGGTGGAGTTGTATCACAGCGAGAGTAGGTTCCCAGCAGGGGGAGTTGTACACCAGCGAGAGTCGGTCCCAGCAGGTGGAGCTTTATCCCAGCAAGAGTCGGTCTCATGAGGAGGAGTTGTTCCCCAGTGTGAGTCGGTCCCAGCAGGGGCAGTTGTACCCCAGCAAGAGTCGGTCCCCAGCAGAGGGAGATGTACCCCAGCAAGAGTCTTCCCTGGCAGCAGGAGTTGTACCCCAGTGAGAGTCGATCCCAGCAGGGGGAGTTGTACCCCAGCGAGAGTCGATCCCAGCAGGGGGAGTTGTGCCCCAGTGAGAGTCGGCCCCAGCAGTGGGAGTTGTATCGCAGCGAGAGTCGGCCCCAGCAGGTGGAGTTGTACCCCAGCAAGAGTCGGTGCCAGCAGGGGGAGTTGTATCCCAGCGAGAGTCGGTCCCAGCAGAGGGAGTTGTACCCCAGCAAGCGTCGGTCCCAGCAGTGGGAGTTGTACCCCAGTGAGAGTCGGTCTCAGCAGGTGGAGTTGTACCCCAGCGAGAGTAGGTTCCCACAGGGGGAGTTGTACACCAGCGAGAGTTGGTCCGAACAGGTGGAGTTGTATCGCAGCGAGAGTCGGACCCAGCAGGTGGAGCTTTACCCCAGCAAAAGTCTGTCCCAGCAGGGGGAGTTGTACCCCAGCAAGAGTCGGTCACAGCAGTGGGAGTTGTATATCAGCGAGAGTCGGTCCCAGCAGGGGGAGTTGTATATCAGCGAGAGTCGGTCCCAGCAGGGGGAGTTGTATATCAGCGAGAGTCGGTCCCAGCAGGGGGAGTTGTACCCCAGCAAGAGTCGGTCCCAGCAGGGGGGTATTATCCCAGTGAGAGTCAGACCCAGCAGGGGGAGTTGTATCCCAGTGAAAGTTGGTCCCAGTAGGGGGAGTTGCACCCCAGCGAGAGTCGGTCCCAGCAGGGGGAGTTGTGTACCCCAGCAAGAGTCGGTCCCCGGCAGTGGGAGTTGTACCCCAGCAAGAGTCGGTCCCCGGCAGTGGGAGTTGTACCCGTGCAAGAGTCAGTCCAAGCAGGGGAAGATGTACCCCAGCGAGAGTTGGTCACAGCAGGTGGAGTTGTATTGCAGCGAGAGTCGGTCCCAGCAGGGGGAGTTGTACCCCAGCAAGAGTCGGTCCCAGCAGTGGGAGTTGTACCCCAGCGAGAGTCAGTCCCCAGCAGGGGGAGTTGTACCCCAGCGGGATTTGGACCCCAGCAGGGGGAGTTGTATCCCAGCGAGAGTCGGTTCCCGGCAGTGGGAGTTGTATCCCAGCGAGAGTCGGTCCCAGCAGTGGGAGTTGTACCCCAGCGAGAGTCAGTCCCCAGCAGGGGGAGTTGTACCCCAGCGGGATTTGGACCCCAGCAGGGGGAGTTGTACCCCAGCAAGAGTTGGTCCCCAGCAGGGGGAGTTGTACCCCAGCAAGAGTCGGTCCCCAGCAGGGGGAGTTGTATCCCAGCGAGAATCGGTCCCAGCAGGGGGAGTTGAACCCCAGCAACAGTCGGTCCCAGCAGGGGGAGCTGTATCCCAGCGAGAGTCAGTCCCAGCAGGGGGAGTTGTTTCCCAGCGAGACTCAGTCCCCAGCAGGGGGAGTTTGATCCCAGTGAGAGTCGTTCCCAGCAGGGGGAGTTGTGCCCCATCGAGAGGCGGTCCCATCAGGGGGAGTTGTATCCCAGCAAGAGTCGGTCCCCAGCAAGGGGAGTTGTACCCCAGCAATAGTCGGTCCCAGGAGGGGGAGTTGTTTATCAGCGAGAGTCGGTCCCAGCAGGGGGAGTTGTATATCAGCGAGAGTCGGTCCCAGCAGGGGGAGTTGTACCCCAGCAAGAGTCGGTCCCAGCAGGGGGGTATTATCCCAGTGAGAGTCAGACCCAGCAGGGGGAGTTGTATCCCAGTGAAAGTTGGTCCCAGTAGGGGGAGTTGCACCCCAGCGAGAGTCGGTCCCAGCAGGGGGAGTTGTGTACCCCAGCAAGAGTCGGTCCCCGGCAGTGGGAGTTGTACCCCAGCAAGAGTCGGTCCCCGGCAGTGGGAGTTGTACCCGTGCAAGAGTCAGTCCAAGCAGAGGAAGATGTACCCCAGCGAGAGTTGGTCACAGCAGGTGGAGTTGTATCGCAGCGAGAGTCGGTCCCAGCAGGGGGAGTTGTACCCCAGCAAGAGTCGGTCCCAGCAGGGGGAGTTGTACCCCAGCAAGTGTCGGTCCCAGCAGGGGAAGTTGTTCCTTAGCGAGAGTCGGTCCCAGCAGGGGGAGTTGTCACCAGCGAGATTCGCATACCAGCGAGAGTCGGTCCCAATATGGGGAGTTGTACCCCAGCGAGAGTCGGTCCCAGCAGGGGGAGTTGTACACCAGCGAGAGTTGGTCCCAGCAGGTGGAGTTGTATCACAGCGAGAGTAGGTTCCCAGCAGGGGGAGTTGTACACCAGCGAGAGTCGGTCCCAGCAGGTGGAGCTTTATCCCAGCAAGAGTCGGTCTCATGAGGGGGAGTTGTTCCCCAGTGTGAGTCGGTCCCAGCAGGGGCAGTTGTACCCCAGCAAGAGTCGGTCCCCAGCAGAGGGAGATGTACCCCAGCAAGAGTCTTCCCCGGCAGCAGGAGTTGTACCCCAGTGAGAGTCGATCCCAGCAGGGGGAGTTGTACCCCAGCGAGAGTCGATCCCAGCAGGGGGAGTTGTGCCCCAGTGAGAGTCGGCCCCAGCAGTGGGAGTTGTATCGCAGCGAGAGTCGGCCCCAGCAGGTGGAGTTGTACCCCAGCAAGAGTCGGTGCCAGCAGGGGGAGTTGTACCCCAGTGAGAGTCGGTCTCAGCAGGTGGAGTTGTACCCCAGCGAGAGTAGGTTCCCACAGGGGGAGTTGTACACCAGCGAGAGTTGGTCCGAACAGGTGGAGTTGTATCGCAGCGAGAGTCGGACCCAGCAGGTGGAGCTTTACCCCAGCAAAAGTCTGTCCCAGCAGGGGGAGTTGTACCCCAGCAAGAGTCGGTCACAGCAGTGGGAGTTGTATATCAGCGAGAGTCGGTCCCAGCAGGGGGAGTTGTATATCAGCGAGAGTCGGTCCCAGCAGGGGGAGTTGTATATCAGCGAGAGTCGGTCCCAGCAGGGGGAGTTGTACCCCAGCAAGAGTCGGTCCCAGCAGGGGGGTATTATCCCAGTGAGAGTCAGACCCAGCAGGGGGAGTTGTATCCCAGTGAAAGTTGGTCCCAGTAGGGGGAGTTGCACCCCAGCGAGAGTTGGTCCCAGCAGGGGGAGTTGTGTACCCCAGCAAGAGTCGGTCCCCGGCAGTGGGAGTTGTACCCCAGCAAGAGTCGGTCCCCGGCAGTGGGAGTTGTACCCGTGCAAGAGTCAGTCCAAGCAGGGGAAGATGTAACCCAGCGAGAGTTGGTCACAGCAGGTGGAGTTGTATCGCAGCGAGAGTCGGTCCCAGCAGGGGGAGTTGTACCCCAGCAAGAGTCGGTCCCAGCAGTGGGAGTTGTACCCCAGCGAGAGTCAGTCCCCAGCAGGGGGAGTTGTACCCCAGCGGGATTTGGACCCCAGCAGGGGGAGTTGTATCCCAGCGAGAGTCGGTCCCAGCAGGGGCAGATGTACCCCAGCGAGAGTCGGTTCCCGGCAGTGGGAGTTGTATCCCAGCGAGAGTCGGTCCCAGCAGTGGGAGTTGTACCCCAGCGAGAGTCAGTCCCCAGCAGGGGGAGTTGTACCCCAGCGGGATTTGGACCCCAGCAGGGGGAGTTGTACCCCAGCAAGAGTTGGTCCCCAGCAGGGGGAGTTGTACCCCAGCAAGAGTCGGTCCCCAGCAGGGGGAGTTGTATCCCAGCGAGAATCGGTCCCAGCAGGGGGAGTTGAACCCCAGCAACAGTCGGTCCCAGCAGGGGGAGCTGTATCCCAGCGAGAGTCAGTCCCAGCAGGGGGTGTTGTTTCCCAGCGAGACTCAGTCCCCAGCAGGGGGAGTTTGATCCCAGTGAGAGTCGTTCCCAGCAGGGGGAGTTGTGCCCCATCGAGAGGCGGTCCCATCAGGGGGAGTTATATCCCAGCAAGAGTCGGTCCCCAGCAAGGGGAGTTGTACCCCAGCAATAGTCGGTCCCAGGAGCGGGAGTTGTTTATCAGCGAGAGTCGGTCCCAGCAGGGGGTGTTGTATATCAGCGAGAGTCGGTCCCAGCAGGGGGAGTTGTACCCCAGCAAGAGTCGGTCCCAGCAGGGGGGTATTATCCCAGTGAGAGTCAGACCCAGCAGGGGGAGTTGTATCCCAGTGAAAGTTGGTCCCAGTAGGGGGAGTTGCACCCCAGCGAGAGTCGGTCCCAGCAGGGGGAGTTGTGTACCCCAGCAAGAGTCGGTCCCCGGCAGTGGGAGTTGTACCCCAGCAAGAGTCGGTCCCCGGCAGTGGGAGTTGTACCCGTGCAAGAGTCAGTCCAAGCAGAGGAAGATGTACCCCAGCGAGAGTTGGTCACAGCAGGTGGAGTTGTATCGCAGCGAGAGTCGGTCCCAGCAGGGGGAGTTGTACCCCAGCAAGAGTCGGTCCCAGCAGGCGGAGTTGTACCCCAGCAAGTGTCGGTCCCAGCAGGGGAAGTTGTTCCTTAGCGAGAGTCGGTCCCAGCAGGGGGAGTTGTCACCAGCGAGATTCGCATACCAGCGAGAGTCGGTCCCAATATGGGGAGTTGTACCCCAGCGAGAGTCGGTCCCAGCAGGGGGAGTTGTACACCAGCGAGAGTTGGTCCCAGCAGGTGGAGTTGTATCACAGCGAGAGTAGGTTCCCAGCAGGGGGAGTTGTACACCAGCGAGAGTCGGTCCCAGCAGGTGGAGCTTTATCCCAGCAAGAGTCGGTCTCATGAGGGGGAGTTGTTCCCCAGTGTGAGTCGGTCCCAGCAGGGGCAGTTGTACCCCAGCAAGAGTCGGTCCCCAGCAGAGGGAGATGTACCCCAGCAAGAGTCTTCCCCGGCAGCAGGAGTTGTACCCCAGTGAGAGTCGATCCCAGCAGGGGGAGTTGTACCCCAGCGAGAGTCGATCCCAGCAGGGGGAGTTGTGCCCCAGTGAGAGTCGGCCCCAGCAGTGGGAGTTGTATCGCAGCGAGAGTCGGCCCCAGCAGGTGGAGTTGTACCCCAGCAAGAGTCGGTGCCAGCAGGGGGAGTTGTATCCCAGCGAGAGTCGGTCCCAGCAGAGGGAGTTGTACCCCAGCAAGCGTCGGTCCCAGCAGTGGGAGTTGTACCCCAGTGAGAGTCGGTCTCAGCAGGTGGAGTTGTACCCCAGCGAGAGTAGGTTCCCACAGGGGGAGTTGTACACCAGCGAGAGTTGGTCCGAACAGGTGGAGTTGTATCGCAGCGAGAGTCGGACCCAGCAGGTGGAGCTTTACCCCAGCAAAAGTCTGTCCCAGCAGGGGGAGTTGTACCCCAGCAAGAGTCGGTCACAGCAGTGGGAGTTGTATATCAGCGAGAGTCGGTCCCAGCAGGGGGAGTTGTATATCAGCGAGAGTCGGTCCCAGCAGGGGGAGTTGTATATCAGCGAGAGTCGGTCCCAGCAGGGGGAGCTTTACCCCAGCAAGAGTCGGTCCCAGCAGGGGGGTATTATCCCAGTGAGAGTCAGACCCAGCAGGGGGAGTTGTATCCCAGTGAAAGTTGGTCCCAGTAGGGGGAGTTGCACCCCAGCGAGAGTTGGTCCCAGCAGGGGGAGTTGTGTACCCCAGCAAGAGTCGGTCCCCGGCAGTGGGAGTTGTACCCCAGCAAGAGTCGGTCCCCGGCAGTGGGAGTTGTACCCGTGCAAGAGTCAGTCCAAGCAGGGGAAGATGTACCCCAGCGAGAGTTGGTCACAGCAGGTGGAGTTGTATCGCAGCGAGAGTCGGTCCCAGCAGGGGGAGTTGTACCCCAGCAAGAGTCGGTCCCAGCAGTGGGAGTTGTACCCCAGCGAGAGTCAGTCCCCAGCAGGGGGAGTTGTACCCCAGCGGGATTTGGACCCCAGCAGGGGGAGTTGTATCCCAGCGAGAGTCGGTCCCAGCAGGGGCAGATGTACCCCAGCGAGAGTCGGTTCCCGGCAGTGGGAGTTGTATCCCAGCGAGAGTCGGTCCCAGCAGTGGGAGTTGTACCCCAGCGAGAGTCAGTCCCCAGCAGGGGGAGTTGTACCCCAGCGGGATTTGGACCCCAGCAGGGGGAGTTGTACCCCAGCAAGAGTTGGTCCCCAGCAGGGGGAGTTGTACCCCAGCAAGAGTCGGTCCCCAGCAGGGGGAGTTGTATCCCAGCGAGAATCGGTCCCAGCAGGGGGAGTTGAACCCCAGCAACAGTCGGTCCCAGCAGGGGGAGCTGTATCCCAGCGAGAGTCAGTCCCAGCAGGGGGAGTTGTTTCCCAGCGAGACTCAGTCCCCAGCAGGGGGAGTTTGATCCCAGTGAGAGTCGTTCCCAGCAGGGGGAGTTGTGCCCCATCGAGAGGCGGTCCCATCAGGGGGAGTTATATCCCAGCAAGAGTCGGTCCCCAGCAAGGGGAGTTGTACCCCAGCAATAGTCGGTCCCAGGAGCGGGAGTTGTTTATCAGCGAGAGTCGGTCCCAGCAGGGGGAGTTGTATATCAGCGAGAGTCGGTCCCAGCAGGGGGAGTTGTACCCCAGCAAGAGTCGGTCCCAGCAGGGGGGTATTATCCCAGTGAGAGTCAGACCCAGCAGGGGGAGTTGTATCCCAGTGAAAGTTGGTCCCAGTAGGGGGAGTTGCACCCCAGCGAGAGTCGGTCCCAGCAGGGGGAGTTGTGTACCCCAGCAAGAGTCGGTCCCCGGCAGTGGGAGTTGTACCCCAGCAAGAGTCGGTCCCCGGCAGTGGGAGTTGTACCCGTGCAAGAGTCAGTCCAAGCAGAGGAAGATGTACCCCAGCGAGAGTTGGTCACAGCAGGTGGAGTTGTATCGCAGCGAGAGTCGGTCCCAGCAGGGGGAGTTGTACCCCAGCAAGAGTCGGTCCCAGCAGGGAGAGTTGTACCCCAGCAAGAGTCGGTCCAAGCAGAGGGAGTTGTATCCCAGCGAGAGTCGGTCCCAGCAGGGGGAGTTGTATCCCAGCGAGTCTCAGTCCCCAGCAGGGGGAGTTTTATCCCAGTGAGAGTCGTTCCCAGCAGGGGGAGTTGTGCCCCATTGAGAGGCGGTCCCATCAGGGGGAGTTGTATCCCAGCGAGAGTCGGTCCCAGCAGGGGCAGATGTACCCCAGCGAGAGTCGGTTCCCGGCAGTGGGAGTTGTATCCCAGCGAGAGTCGGTCCCAGCAGTGGGAGTTGTACCCCAGCGAGAGTCAGTCCCCAGCAGGGGGAGTTGTACCCCAGCGGGATTTGGACCCCAGCAGGGGGAGTTGTACCCCAGCAAGAGTTGGTCCCCAGCAGGGGGAGTTGTACCCCAGCAAGAGTCGGTCCCCAGCAGGGGGAGTTGTATCCCAGCGAGAATCGGTCCCAGCAGGGGGAGTTGAACCCCAGCAACAGTCGGTCCCAGCAGGGGGAGCTGTATCCCAGCGAGAGTCAGTCCCAGCAGGGGGAGTTGTTTCCCAGCGAGACTCAGTCCCCAGCAGGGGGAGTTTGATCCCAGTGAGAGTCGTTCCCAGCAGGGGGAGTTGTGCCCCATCGAGAGGCGGTCCCATCAGGGGGAGTTGTATCCCAGCAAGAGTCGGTCCCCAGCAAGGGGAGTTGTACCCCAGCAATAGTCGGTCCCAGCAGGGGGAGTTGTATCGCATCAAGAGTCGGTCCCAGTAGGTGGAGTTGTACCCCAGCAAGAGTCGGTCCCAGCAGGGGGAATTGTACACCAGCGAGAGTCTTCCCCGACAGGGGGAGCTGTACCCCAGTGAGAGTCGGTCCCAGCATGGGGAGTTATACCCCAGTGAGTGTTGGTCCTAGCAGGGGAAGAGGTACCCCAGCTGTAGTGTATGTACCTTTAAGAGAGTACTACTTTTACAGCTCCTGTATACTGTAGTACCGGCAGTGACCACACCTGTATATAAGCCTTGAGCAGGCATCTGTACTGTTAGTCTTTAGACGACCCTCCTCCATTAAACAGCTGTTGATTGTTAATCTGCACCCTCCGTCTAGTTATTGAAGAACACTATGCCTTAACATTTACAGATTCAACAGTGGCGACGAGGTAGATTCGAATCTACCTGCAACTCTGCATTTCCTTTCAAGGATTCGCTCCGGGAGGACGGTGGAAGAAAGTCGAGGCCGGAAGCACGGGCATCGACCACGAGCAACCGCCCAGTCATCCGGCAGAGAGTGAACATCGCAGGGGAGGCTGCTAAGAGCTGGGCTTGGTTCTCCAGCCACGACGATCCAGCAACAGACTGGCAACAGGTACAGCGCAGACCCTACCTGGACAGCGGCGGCTGGAGCCGACCGACGGCACAGAAAAGGCCGAGCAGCGTCGACGGGGTAAGAGAGAGGGTAGAGCACACAGGGCTCAGCCGGGGGTTGAAGACCGAGCGGCGTGGACGGAAAACAAAAAGACAGAGAGAGTAAAGCACAGCCGGGGTTCAGGACCGAGCGGCGGCAATGAGAGAGGCGCACAGGAGAACGCGCAGAGTGCCGCCAGGGCTCAAGGGCTGAGCAGCTTCCGCGGGGAAAGAAAGGGAATGCGGGAGATGCCATTTGAGCCACGGAGAAGAAGGGAGAGCGCGGGAGACGCCATTTTTGAAGCCGCAGCGGAGAAGAAGGGCGAGCGCAGGAAGAAAGGAAAGCGCGGGAGACGCCATTTTGAGCCAGTGGAGAAGAAGGGAGAGCGCGGGAGACGCCATTTTAGAAAGTGTAACCACACCCAGGGATGCCGAAGAGTGGCAGTGTCATTGCGTTCGACAATAAAGTCGAAGATTGGGCGACATATGTGGAACGCATTGAGGTGTAATGCAAGGCGAATGAAGTGCCAGATGCCAGGAAAGCACTGGTTTTGTTGAATTCCATGGGTGCAAAAATGTATGGCTTACTGCGAAACCTAATAACCCCATAGAAGCCAGTGGATAAGGATTTCGAAAGCATAGTGGAAATCCTACAGGACCACTTAAACCCCACACCGCTGCTGATACCAGAAAGATTTAAGTTCCACAAAGGAACCAGCAGAAAGACGAAAGTAATGCTGAGTATTTAACGGAACTGCGCAAGCTATCGAAACACTGCCAGTTTGGAATGGGACTAGCAGATACGTTAAGGGACAAGTTTGTGTGTGGGCTTCAAAGTGAAGTAACCCAGAAACGGCTTCTCTCAGAAAAGGATCTTACGCTGGACAAGGCTTTCAGCAAGGCAGTATCACACGAAGCAGCCGCACGGGGCGCTGCAGAGATACAACGGAGACCGCAAGAATATGGCACCAATGAAATGTCATATGGAGTAGGGAAGTGTTATCGCTGCGGCAGAACAACACCGAACAGAAGGATTGTTGGTTCAAAGACCAAGTGTGCAGAGAGTGTGGAAAAGCAGGACACATAGCAAGAGTTTGCAGGTCAGGGAAGAAAACCAGCAGCAAGAAATCTCCACAGGAGAAGTACAAAAAGGTACATAAGGTGATGGACAGTAGTTCAGACGAACAGAAAAGTGATACAGACTCCGGAAGCAAGGAGCTGGGTTGTCTGAAACTACATAATGTAATCAAAATGGAGGATCACCAGACTATCTGGGTCACGCTCAAGATAGACGGAGTCCAAGTGAAAATGGAATTGGACACAGGATCAGCCCTAACAGTCGTAAACCGAAGGGACTACAAGCGGCTATTCTCACATATACCCTTGAAAGCTACAGAGATTGTCTTGAAGACGTACACGGGGCAAAAAGTCTACCCCAAAGGAAAAATAAGGGTGAACGTGATATACAAAGACCAGGAAATACCAAAAATGGACCTATATGTATTGCCAGATGGAGGACCACCACTACTAGGACTTGAATGGATCCGGAAGATACAATTATATTGGCATTCCATACAGGCACTGAAGGTTGAGGCCAAAAAGGATGACGACGTCACACCTGGACGACTGTCAAAAATGCTAACTGATGCACAAGAAGTGTTCCAGGAGGGACTCGGAACACTAAAAGGCATAACAGCGACGATTAAAATAGAGGAAAATGCAAGCCCAAAGTTTTTTAAGGCCAGACCGGTGCCTTATGCGATCCGACCAGCCGTCGAAGCAGAGCTGCAAGGTTTGGAACGTTCAGGAGTACTGTCCAAAGTGTACTGGAGCGACTGGGCTACACCCATCGTTCCTGTAATGAAGAAGTCATTGAGTAATATGCCTGGGGAACCAAAGAAGGTCCGCATCTGTGGGGATTTTAAGGTGACAGTGAACCCAGTCCTTCACACGGTACAATATCCGCTTCCACGGATTGAAGATATTTTCGCCTCGCTATCTGGAGGTAAGCGCTTCACTAAGATTGATCTGGCCCAGGTGTACCTGCAAATGGAGGTGGAAGAAGCCTTGAAACAATACCTCACGATCAACACTCATAAAGGTCTCTACCAATACAATCGGCTGGTGTTCGGGGTAGCATCAGCTCCGGCTATTTGGCAAAGGGCAATGGATCAAGGCCTGCAAGGGATTCCAGGGACCCAGTGTTATTTGGACGACATCCTGGTCACGAGTGAAAATGACAGTGATCACCTCGCCAACCTGGAGCAGGTGCTCAGTAGATTAAAGGAATATGGGCTACGAGCTAATCGCCACAAGTGCGAGTTTTTCCAGAAGCAGATCTCGTATTGTGGCCACGTTATTGATGAAGAGGGGTTACATAAGTCCCCTGAAAAATTGAGGCAGTAGCCAAGGCTCCAGCACCGGAAAATGTGTCATAACTGAGGTCGTTCCTCGGGCTGGTGAACTACTACCATAAGTTCTTACCAAATTTGTCTACAGTATTACACCCACTGAACACGCTACTGCAAACGGGGGTACCATGGAAGTGCAATGACGAATGTAAACGAGCTACCCAGAAGTGCAAAGAATTGATCACATCAAAAGAGGTGTTGGCCCATTTCAACCCAGCACTACCAATTCGGTTGGCGTGTGATGCATCACCCTATGGTATTGGAGCGGTGCTGTCGCACAAATTCCCAGACGGGTTGGAGAGGCCAGTAGCCTTTGCGTCTTGGTCACTAACCTCAGCCGAGCGCAACTACGCCCAGATTGACAGGGAGGCCCTCAGCCTAGTATGGGGAGTAAAACATTCCAACCACTATCTGCATGGGCAGAAGTTCACCTTGCAGCCTGACCACCAACCACTTGTCTCCATCTTTAATCCAAAGAAGGGCGTTCCGGTGATGACTGCACAACGGCTACAAAGAAGGTCCCTTTTTCTAGGGGCGAACCAATATGAAATAGAGTATAAAGGCGTGAAACAGCATGGAAACGCTGATGGGCTATCATGCCTGCCACTGCCTACTGTGGAGGAAGCACCAGCAGTGGACCCTATCGAAATATTTTATTCGTCGATAATTGAACGCTTGCCAGTAACTAACGCAGATATAGAGAAGGAGACCCGAAATGATCCGACACTGTCTCGGGTATATGATTTGACGGTGAAGGGATGGCCAACACATGGCGACTCACTGTTGCCAGCATTCTCATCCAGAAGAGAACAGCTGTCAGGATGCCAGGGGACAGTGATGTGTGGATCCCGAGTGGTAATTCCAACCAAGTTAAGGGAGAGAGTGCTCAATGAGCTTCACGAAGGCCATCTGGGAGGGGTGAAAATGAAAAGCCTTGCTAGGGCTTATGTGTGGTGGCCGGGGATCGATCAACAAATCGAGGGCCTGACAAAGAGCTGCTCAGGATGCCAGAAGGTCCAAAATGCACCACCACATGCCCCTCTACACCCATGGGAGTGACCCTCCTCTCCATGGCAATGGGTGCATATTGATTTTGCTGGTCCATTCATGGACTCAATGTTCTTAATAGCAGTGGATGCGCACTCAAAATGGCCTGAGGTGATCAAAATGTCCTCCACCACTACAGAGAAAACGATTGCAGTCCTACGGACCATATTTGCCAGGAATGGCTTGCCAGAGCAGATTTGCTCTGATAACGGACCACAGTTTGTGTCCGAAGTGTTTCGGAAATTTATGAAAAGGAATGGGGTAAGGCATTACACATCCGCCCCGTATCATCCAGCCACAAATGGAGTGGCTGAGAGGTTCGTACAAACCTTTAAAAAGGCAATAAGGGCCATGTGCGATGATGACATTCCACTACAGCATAAGGTGGACAATTTCCTGTTAGCCTACAGAAATGCGACACATGCAGTTACCAACCAAACCCCGGCCATGATGTTCTTTAACCGAAGGTTGAGATTTCGTCTGGATTTGCTCAGACCAAATGTGCGAAGAAATGTTGAGGATAAGCAATTCCAGCACATCAATGAGAAGCCGACAAGGATCTTCAATGCAGGACAACCAGTCTTGGCCCGTGACTACCGAACAGAGAAATGGCAACCGGCAGGGGCCACTAATGTACACAGTGGATCTCGGGGAGAACATTGTGAGACGCCACGTTGACCAGATCCTAGCGTCACAGGAACGAGTCAACCCCATGTCTCGCGTACCTGGGGATGAACCCGACATAGCGGTAGCATCTACCCCAGAAACAGCAGCAGCGGAAACTGATGAACTAACTGACGAAAGGGGGCCAGAATCGCCTCCGCACCAAGAACAAGACATTCAGGAAAGGCGCTATCCAGAAAGGATCAGGAAGCCGCCCCAAAGACTGAATCTATAAATGGACTATTTCAGTTAAATGTGCATGTTAAAGTGTTAACTGTTATTTGAATGTTATGGGTACTGTTAATCTAAAAGGGGAGGAATTGTAGTGTATGTACTTTTAAGAGAGAACTACTTTTACAGCTCCTGTATACTGTAGTACCGGCAGTGACCACACCTGTATATAAGCCTTGAGCAGGCATCTGTACTGATAGACTTTAGACTACCCTCCTCCAGTAAACACCTGTTGATTGTTAATCTGCAGCCTCCGTCTAGTTATTGAAGAACACTATACCTTAAGATTTATGGATTCAACACCAGCGAGAGTCGGTCCCAGCAGGGGGAAACGTATCCCAGCGAGAGTAGGTTCCCAGCAGGGGGAGTTGTACACCAGCGAGAGTCGGTCCCATCAGGTGGAGTTGTATCGCAGCGAGAGTCGGTCCCAGCAGGTGGAGCTTTACCCCAGCAAGAGTCGGTCCCAGCAGGGGGAGTTGAACCCCAGCGAGAGTCGGTCCCAGCAGGGGGAGTTGTACCCCAGCAAGAGTCGGTCCCAGCAGGGGTGTTGTTCCCCAGCGAGAGTCGGTCCCAGCAGGGGGAGTTGTATCCCAGTGAGAGTCGGAACCAGCAGGGGGAGTTGTATCCGAGCGAGAGTCGGTCCCAGCAGGGGGAGTTGTACCCCAGCGAGAGTCGGTCCTGTAATGATATCAGCAAATAGTGATGGTGTTTGCCTGTTTGATTATGATGCCTTACCAGCATGTTTGCATGTATTGATTACTTATGCCTGACCAGCAGAGGTCATGTGAGAGACAAGCAGTTTAGTTTAGTTTCAGTTTCGTTCTAGAAGCATCACTAGCATGATGTCTCCTGTAAATGCTGTATAAAGAGTTAAACAGACTTTAGATTAAAAGACATTCTCTTTCATAAATGTCTCGTCATTGAACCCACAAAGAATTCAATACATGGTGTCAGAAGTGATTGAAAGAGATGAAGAGAAAAAATCTGAAGTTAAAGCAGCTCTCCACAAATTAGCAAGCCAAAAGAGAACATCGTTGCTTACCATTGGAGAATAGCTAACGAAGTGAAAAATGGAAGGTTTACTCCCACAGGTGACGCTTCAGTTGACAGGTAATGTGGCTGAAAATTGGAGGAGATTCAAACAACGTGTGGGATTGTATTTAGCGGCAATCGGAGCTGACGAGAAAAGTAATAAAAAGAAATCGTCACTGTTCTTACATGTCGTGGGTGATGAAGCGCTGGAGGTGTATAATAACTTCACATTCGCTGCTGATGGAGACAAAATGAAGCTAGATAAAATAATAGAACAGTTTGAGGCCTACTGCATACCTAAACGTAACGTGACATTTGAGAGGCACAGATTTTTCACATGTGTACAGAAAATGGGTGAGACTATTGATCAGTATGTGACTGAACTGAGAAACAGAAGCAAATCGTGTGAATTTGGGGGACTGACAAACTCGCTGATAAAAGACAGACTGGTGTGTGGGATTCCAGATAATGGTCTAAGGGAAAGACTGCTAAGAGAGCAAGATCTAGACCTGGGAAAAGCCATAGCACTGTGTAGGGCTACAGAGACTGTGAAGTTGCAGGCAAAGGAGCTGTTCAGTGACAATAGCTGCAACGTGGATGCAGTGAGAAAGAACGGATACAAACCGTTTAACAAAACGAGCGCCAATGTGAAAAAAGAGGCGTGGCCAGCGAACGAAAATGAAAGGGACAATCGAAAGTCATGTAGTCGATGCGGTACACAACATCCACCAAGAAAGTGTCCAGCATATGGTAAAACATGCAATAGTTGCAACAAGAACAACCATTATGCCCGTTGCTGTAAGAACCAAGCGCAACAAAGCAAGGTCCATACAGTAGATGAAAGCGAGATAGAGGAGTTCTATGTAGATGTTGTGTCTGAAAACAAAAAAGAAGAAAGAGACTGGATGTTGACACTAAAAGTGAATGACATACACATTCCATTTAAATTGGACACTGGAGCACAAGTTAATGTGATATCAGAGACTGATTTTAAGAAAATTAGACCCAGTCCAAAGATACATGGAATCAAAGTGAAAGTGATAGGATACTCAGGTGCTGATATACCAGTGAAAGGAAGATGCATTGTCAAAGTAACACACAAGGACAGAGAGCACACGCTAGCATTAATTGTGGTGCCAAAGGATGTGCAAGCCATACTAGGTTTAAAAGCCTGTGAGAGACTGAACCTGGTAAAGAGAGTCCTCGTTGTGGAAAGTGAAGGAGAGACAGTCTGTGATGAACTGAATGTTGCGTACACACCGGGTAAGCTGATGTTTACAGCAGACACGTTGTCCAGAGCTGTTGACCCAGGAGAGCCCGCAAACACAGTGAAAAGACTGATGTACAAGGCAAAAGACAGTGGAATTGACTTCTACCAGAGCATGCTTGTCTACCGCACAACGCCGCTCGAGTGTGGTATGTCACCAGCCCAACTCCTGATGGGACGTCGGCTAAGGTCAAACCTACCCATCCTGGAGAACCTCCTGAAAACAAAAGAGGGGGAGAAAGTGAGGAAGTTCAAAGAGCAACAGAAAGAAAATCAAAAGTACTACTATGACAGAGGAACACAAAACCTTCCTGAACTCCACACTGGTGACCAAGTAAGGTTCAAAGACAAAATAAACATATGGACTCAGAAGGGAACTGTCCTGAGTGAAGTTCAACCAAGATCATACACCATTCAGACAGATGAGAGTGCTGTTCTGAGAAGAAATCGTCGAGATCTTCTCATGGGACCAGCCACAGCAGGTCAAGAGACTGATATTGTTGAACAACATGATCACACAGCTGAGAACACATCATCTGAGGCAACAACTCAGATTCAAGGACAATCAATCAGAAAATCCTCAAGACACGTGAAGCCTCCTGAGAGACTCATTGAGCAAATTTAAGGACTATTGTTATAGAAGGAAGTAATGTTATCTTATTCTTTCTTCAAGTTCTAGTGTATTTACATATTTCATGTGAACACCCAAAGCAAGGTTAAAAAACCTTTGAACACCGGCCGCGCTCTGCGCGTTTTCTTGCGTGCCTCTCTCGTTGACGCCGCTCGGTCCAGAGCCCCGGCTGCGCCCTGTGCGCTTTACCCTCTCTCTCTTTTTTTTTTTCCGTCGACGCTGCTCGGTCTTCAACCCCGGCTGTGCCCTGTGCGCTTTACCCTCTCTCTTATCCGTCGACGCTGCTCAGCCTTTTTCTGTCCGTTGGTCGGCTCCCGCCACCGCTGTCCGGGAAGGGTCTGCGCCGTTCCTGCTGCCAGCCCGCTGCGCTGGATCGTCGCCGCTGGAGAACCAAGCCCAGCTCTCCACAGCCTCCTCTGCCTGCTCAAGTCCTCTCAGGATGGTCGACGCCCACACTGATGGAATCAGCCTTCTTCTGCAGAGTTGCAGGTAGGTTCGTATCGCCTCGTCGCCTATGTTAAATCCGTGAATCTTTAGGTAGTGTGTCCTTCAAATAATCGACAGAGACTGCAGAGAACAATCAACAGGTGTTTACTGGATGAGGGTTGCTCTAAAACTAACAGTACAGATCCCTGCTCAGGGTTTATATGCAGGTGTGGTCACTGCCGGTACTACAGTATACAGGAGCTGTATAAAGTAGTTCTCCCCTTAAAGGTACATACACTACAGGTCCCAGCAGGGGAAGTTGTACCCCAGCTAGAGTCTTCCTCAGCAGGGGGATTTGTACCCCAGCAAGAGTCTTCCTCAGCATGGGGAGTTGTACCCCAGCGAGAGTCGGTCCCCGGCAGTGGGAGTTGTATCCCAGTGAGAGACTTCCTCGGCAGGGGGAGTTGTACCCCAGCGAGAGTCTTCCTCGGTATAGTAATCTGGGATGTTATGATTAAGGTTATCCACCAGGTGGTGCTGTAGCCAATGCTGCTACTAAAGTCAGAGGTTTTCTTCCTGTTAAGGTCAGAGGTTTGCTTCCTGTATAGGTCAGCACAAGGTGAAATGCCAGGATGCTGATGCAGGCTGTCTGTAAATGTGTTTCCCAGTTGTTAATAAAGTACTCGTGTTAATTCTAACATCTAGCCTCTTGAGTTCCTTGTTCCACTTTCTGGATTTATCACACTCGGCAGGGGGAGTTGTACCCCAGTGAGAGTCTTCCTCGGCAGGGGAAGTTATACCCCAGCGAGATTCTTCCTCGGCAGGGGGAGTTGTACCCCAGCGAGAGTCTTCCTCGGCAGGGGGAGTTATACCCCAGCGAGAGTCTTCCTCGGCAGGGGGAATTGTACCCCAGCGAGAGTCTTCCTCGGCAGGGGGAGTTGTACCCCAGCGAGAGTCTTCCTTGGCAGGGGAGACGTACCCAAGCGAGAGTCTTTCTCGGCAGGGGGAGATGTACCCAAGCGAGAGTCTTTCTCAGCAGGGGAAGTTTTACCCAAGCGAGAGTCTTCCTCGGCAGGGGGAGTTGTACCCCAGCGAGAGTCTTCCTCGGCAGTGGAAGTTGTACCCAAGCGAGAGTCTTCCTCGGCAGGGGAAGTTGTACCCCAGCGAGAGTCTTCCTCGGCAGGGGGAGATGTACCCAAGCGAGAGTCTTTCTCGGCAGGGGGAGTTGTACCCAAGCGAGAGTCTTCCTCGGCAGGGGAAGTTGTACCCCATCGAGAGTCTTCCTCGGCAGGGGGAGATGTACCCAAGCGAGAGTCTTTCTCGGCAGGGGGAGTTGTACCCCAGCGAGAGTCGGCCCCGGCCGGGATGGGGGGGAGGAGATGGATCAAAAAAGAAAAGGAGGGTAATTTTTTTGCAAAACCAAGCTCACGGGGCGGGGGAATATCCAATGGAAAATAGGGTCTCTTATTTTCTTTGTCCATGAAAAATGGTCGGAAAAGTTTGGGGAGCATGGGGCTTAATTCTTCATGTGTGTGAGCCAAGCTGAGTGCCAGGAGTACGGCCTCATATGATGCCCCCTGATATCCGGTCAGTGTGAGGCAGATGGGGCAGGAGCAGCTTCTGTTGCACGAACAGGAGGCAGCAATCGTCTGCACAGAAAGCTTTCTTGAGCAGCGTTCATTGCTGTCTTTCCTTCTGCTAGTCCCTGCTAATTAGAGATAATCAGGGAGATGGGCAAGTTTCCTTAAACACAGCCTTTAAAAACATGACTCGAGATGTGAGCCTCGCATCGAGTTAAGGGAAATCTTAATTTTGCTGCAATATTAATGTCACGGCTGAACGCTTTCAGTGGTGTGATAGGAAATGAATCTGTGCTGTTCCTATTAATTTCTGCACCTCTGATGGTCAAGCAGGACCCCTGGAAACAAACAGAACTAACTCCAGACCAACTGAGTACAGGCCTAGGCCATTTTAACATCTGCTCCCAACTAATATTAACACAGATTAGGTAACTATTTGGAGATATTAGTACTTATTCCTTGATTTCATATCCCTCCATAGCCACGCCCCTCCCTATCTCTGTACCTCCTCCAGCCCTCCGAGATGTCAGCGCTCCTCCAATTCTGGCCTCTTGAACATCTCCTATTTTAATCGCTCCACCATTGGTGGCCATGCCTTCAGCTGTCAAGGCCCTAAGCTCTGGAATTCCCTCCCTAACCTCTCCGCCTCTCTACCTCTCTTTCCTCCTTTAAGACGCTCCTTAAAAACTACTTCTTTGACCTCTGCCCTAATATCCCCTTATGTGACTCGGCGCCAAATTTTGGGCTTCATAAATAGAGGCAATATGGGGGTGATTTTAAGTCTGGTGCGGGATGATGTCGTGTTATCCGAATTTTGTGTTTCCCACACGAATCTAAATGGATGTGGGAGACTGATGGAATTTTAACTCAATTGGCCAATTGATTTCCAACGTGTGGGAAGCCTTTGCAAATCGGTTTTTCACGACTGAAAGTCCCCTCCGATTACGTCATCATTGCTGCTGCATTTAAGGTCCACAGCAAGCCTTGCTTCTTCTGCAGACTGCCAAGCTTCTTGACTGTGCAGTGTGAGGGAACTGCAGCAAATATGACAAGCGGGAGGGCAAGATCAGCTCCTCGCTTTGACGAGGTGGCACTGCAGGCATTAGTGGACAGGGCTAGGGCCAACAGGGAGATGCTCTTCCCTTCATCAGGGAGGAAGAGGCCTCCCACTCAGACCAAGGCAGTGTGGATACAGGTGGCTGAGGAGGTCAACTCCTTGGGAGTCACCCGCAGAACCTGGATACAGTGCAGGAAAAGATTTCAAGACCTTCAGCGCGCTGGAAAAGTGAGTATGAATTTCCCATCACCCTCAATCTGATCCCCATTGCCTTTCCTCACCAGCACTCAGCTTTAGCAATCTCTTCCTCCACATCCCACTTGACACTGACATCCGTGCACCCTTACCCATTCCCTCTCTCTCTATGCTCACATTCACATAACTATTCTACCATGCAGCCCTCACACTCCCTATCACTCTGATGCTTTGAACACAACTGACAACACACAGGGAGGGCCCTTGATCTTGCCACCTCACTCCTTCTTTGTCTCCTTCTAAGTATCTATACTATGCAATCTCTACACTCACTCCTTCATTCTCACTCAACCTCCACTTGTCTCCCTCATTGCAGGAAAAGAGAGCTCACAAAAAAGAGAGCGATCCAGGACAGGAGGAGGGACAGCCTCAATAGCTCACCTGACCCCCTGGGAGGAGGCCGTCCTGGAAATTATGGGAATAGAGGATGATTCGCGCGTGGGGGACAGACAGATGGGTGTAACACCGCAAGCTGGTGACAGAAAAGTTTCCCATCTCTCTCTTTGACATTGCATGAGTCGCTGATAATGATTGTGAAGCTGTAACAGATGGACTTATAAGCATCTGTAAAAAGTTATGTGCATGTAGCCTTTGCATCATATCTCTGACTCTTTCCTTTACTCCCCCACAGGACCATCACAAGCATCCATCCCCCCTAGCCAGGAAGAAGAGGTTGAGCAGCCAGACTCCTCAGAGGAAGCTGCAACCTCTGAGGGCGCAATGTCAGCAGAATTCAGCGCACCCAGCACCAGCGCAGACACTCAACCTTGGTGGGACTTTCAGGACATAGAGTAGTGTTGTCACCTGGTGTATCACAGCTCACAAGTGAGCATCAGCAGATTGTGGAGAAAGGGACAGCAGTGGAGAGTCCTAATCGGAGGGCACAGGACTCTACCAGCTCGGCTCAGCAGCATGTCGACCCTCTGCCTCTGGGTCCATCCATAAGATCAGAGGTGATGGAATTCCAGGCACAGCTGCAGGAGTCTCTGGCAGGTTTTGTCTCTAGGGTTGCTGCGAGTGTGGAGCGAATGGAGGAGCCCATAGCGAACATGAACAGAGCCTTTGTGGAGTCATTGGCGCATGAACGCATCACCACGGAAAGGATGGCTACCTCCGTAGAAAGGCTGGCTACCATAGGGGAAAGGATGGCTACGGTAGAGGAGAGGATGGCTACGGCCATGGAGGAGCTTAGTCGCCAGGGTATGGAAAACATGGTCATTGTTCAGAATAGAATGACATCACTTGAGGAGCGATGGGCATCTATTGAACAGAGAAACCAGACCTTCATGGAAGTCCTTCTGAGTAGGACTGCCATTGCGGATATGGGTCCCCATGGTCCCCCTGATGTGCAGCAAGGTGCTCTCCAGCCACTTCCAGGTGCTGGCCCCTTCTGGCCTGTGTAGCTTCAGGTGGGTGAGCAGCAGCCTGGTGCTCCTGCTGCTGCTGCTGTTGCTGGTGCTGCTGTTGTTCCTGGTCCTGCTGGTGCCACGGCTGGTGCTCGGGCTCCTCTAATGCCCAGATGGGAAGGAAATAAATGGCTCCCATGCTTCTGGTATATGCCTCCGTTGAGGAAGCGCTGAGTGAAGGTGGCGAGAGGGGTTTCCCAGGAGGTCACACTGGAGATGGGTGTGAGGCTCCAACCTTCCACAGGTGTGGTTAAGCCTTCTAAAAGTTGCCCCAGACCTGAGACCACTAAGTCCTGCCACCTGCAAATCATGGCTGATCAAATCTCCTCTTTAATGGTTGACCTGCAGTTGATAGTCAGCAATCCAATAGTGCTCCCGCCAGATTTCACATTCGTGTTTCCCACCAGGCGTGTTTCATGTGGGAAAAGGTTTAAATTCGCAAGGGCCTTTCACAATAGGGTTATAGAGGCCATATAGTGGTTGTTAAGGGCCTTAACGACCAGTCCCGCCTGTTGGATCCGGGAACGAGTCGGGACCATCAGACACGACTGAGTTAAAATTGCTCGGAGTCGGGAACCAGGCGGGGGGATCCCGCCTGCCAGTTTTTGCAATTTTAACCCCCCGCACGCCTCCAAGCCCGCCTCCACGGCTCAATGAAAATCAAGCCCATAGAGTACAAAAGCAAGGAAGTTAAGATGAACCTTTATAAAACACTGGTCTGACCTCAACTGGAGTATTGTGTCCAATACTGGGCACCACACTTTAGGATGGATGTGAAGGCTTTAGTGAGGGTGCAGAAAAGATTTACAAGAATGGTTCCATGGATGAGGGACTTCAGTTACGTGGATAGACTGGAGAAGCTGGGGTTGTTCTCCTTGGAGCAGAGATGGTTGAGAGGAGATTTGATACAGGTGTTCAAAATCATGAGGGGTCTGGACAGAGTAGATAGAGAGAGACTGTTCCCACTGGCGGAAGGGTCGAGAACCAGAGGACACAGATTTAAGGTGATTGGCAAAATAACCAAAGGCAACATGAGGAAAAACTTTTTTTACGCAGCGAGTGGTTAGGATCTGGAATGCACTGCCTGAAAGGGTGGTGGAGGCAGATTCAATTGTGGCTTTCAAAATGAAATTGGATAAGTACCTGAAGAAAAAAATGCAGAGCTATGGGGAAAGGGCAGGGGAGTGGGACTAGCTGAAGTGCTCTGCAGAGAGCCGGCACAGGCACGACGGGCTGAATGGCCTCCTTCTATGCTGTAACCATTCTATGATTTATGATTCTATGATTCTAATGCTCCTGTGAAGCGCCTTGGGACATTTTACACTATAAATAATACATTTAATAATAATAAATAATATAAGATTTATAAATAAAAGTTGTTGATTTTGGGACTTTGCATTTGATTTAGTGATTGTGAGTAACTCAGGATCTTCCACAATGCTCTCCTCAGAGCAGGTTAATGCTCATTAAGAAAGAACCCAATCTGAAGATATCTTTGTTTCCGTTCACAGATTTCTTTAACCACCCACATCCATATCAGCAGTCTCTGTGAGTGAGTGCTTCACATAATTACCTCCAGCTTCCCCACATGCCAGGAGGAAACTTAGTCTCCAGACTCTTATAATTAGTTAATTAATGTTTACCAAAAATATTAGCGCTAATTCATCAAACATTGTTCAATCAATAGTGAACTGGCACCCACTCACAGACACACACAGACGACACACACAGACACAGACACACACAGACAGACACATAAAGACACACACACACACACAGAAATACACACACATACACACACACACATAAAGACACACAGAGGCACAGACACATGCCGTGAGATACAAAGAAACAGACCCACACACACACAGACACCGACACACAGAGACACACACAGGCCCATTCATGCCTGAAGTCCACACCCGTGTGTTTGAAGCCCAAATAATGTCCAGAAGAACAACGGCATTTCCATAGGGACCTTGATGCGTACAACACTAACCGGCATCTGAGAGCATTTGTTATTGAAGCAGCAACTGGAAAAAATGTAATTAAACAAACCAGATCGCATGGGTTCCTGTGTCTGGTGTGATAGGAATCCCCGAGGGACTCTTCTGTATCTGAGGCTTTTACATGGAATGGTGATATGAATCGTGATCAGTGCCCAACATCCAATGTCACCCTGAAAAGACCAAACACGCCCACCAGACCTAGCCAACGCATGTGCCCATCTGCCACCTGTCTATGTTTAAAACATTGCCAACAACAGGCGGGCAAAAGTCTACATTTTCAGCTTCAATTCAAGTGAATAGCATTTGCTCTGGATTGACAAGGCAGACCGGAGGGAAGACAAGAAGCAAAGTTAAAGGCTCAACGTGGAATATTTCCACATTATTCCAATTCCGCATAACTCGTCATTCTTGTGGGAATATTCACTTCTCTTTCTCGACCTTAATATACTGAATGGAGTAATAGTCTCAAACAAATTCAATTGTTCTCAAAACACGCTACTTTTTAGTTGAAGTCACACAATTTTTCATACAATTATCAGCGTAATATTATGATACAGTTCCCTTAACTTTAACAGATTAGATACATACAACCTCGACTAGGCAACACTGCACTTGGAACGATGAATTGATTGGTTCCTTTGTTCGAGAGGGTTTTCCTGACGTCTATCTTCTTAAACAATATATCCCCACTGCCAACTATCATCAGAGTGTCTGATTCCACTTTCTGTTATCCTTCCTTAGCGGTATGGACAGCACGTGATCACTGGCATGGTCCTCCAATCAACCACTCTTGGTTTGTCCTTTGGGTGGGCACCTCTCCTGATAGGTTACCTACATTTCTGCGTCAACCTTTATCCAGTAATTGTTATCCCATCCCCTTATCAGTGATATCTCTGCTAACCTTAATACACCACATGTCTGCACACTCACAGTTTCAACAGCTTGTGGTTAACCACAGCTCGTAAACAAGTCCAGAGTGCATTGTGCGGTTCTGCTGACTCACACCAGTCTTTTCAAGATATGTCAAGTGAATAGCCTCAAAATCCATATGTCATAGGAACATAGGAACAGGAGGAGACTGTTCAGCCCCTCGAGCCTGTTCCACCATTCAATGAGAATATGGCAGATCTGTATCTGAGGAAATCTACATATTATAAGGGGTTAATTTCAGGTGCTTGCTGGGTAAAAGTTTTCAGACTTGACACCGGTCAAGAGTCGATGTGTAACTAGAGCTATTGCATGTACTTGGATTACAGCCAAGAACAGATGTCTGCCCACCTAATGAGAATGTAGAAGTGAAACAATGTGTTCCGTTTGAAGTACCCAGTGACCTGACAACTTGCGACCGTAAGCAAACCTAGCCTCCCGATACATGATTAAGATTAAAGAGGACCTCCGGTTACACGATTCATGTCCTGTTATAGATTAACGGTTGACTTATGTGTCCAGGATCCTTCTGTCAATATGTCATAAGACCTGATGATTAATCTAAAATGTATCCTGATTGAGGAACAAAGGAATGTCAATTAAACTTGTTTGTTACACTGTATAAATATGGAACGCTTACGCTGTATCATTGGAATAGTAGCCTCACCCCTTGAGTGGAGGTACTGATTCCCCTTGCAAGGGAAATAAAAGGCCTGTCCGTCTGACGAATCCAAGAGTGTATTGAGTCATTACCCAGAGCTAAGAAGTAAGGCACTTCAACATATCCTAACTCCTTTCACCTGCTTTGACTCCATGGGGGAGAAATTCGATATCGCCCCATTTGGGGCACAATTATTGGCCGGGCGCAAAGTTTAGAGGCTGGCACTAATTATTGTCTCCGACTGCAAACTTGGCTTTTATCGCCCCTGGAGGTGATTGGAGTGCTAAATCAGGCACTACACACCTCTCTTAAGGCGCTAACGCCGAGAAGCGAGGCGCTACCTCAGCGCGCTGGCGAAGCTCATGTTATGTCAGTCAGCAATGGAACACAGACACACTGGCGCCGGCCAGTTCTTAAAAGGGAGGGTCAATCTTGCTCTCCATCCACACCCTGCTCCTTGCAGCCTTGAATCTCGGCCTGGAGAGACCTGTACATCAAATCTGCTGGAAAGAACAATGGAGAGGCCCAGGGAAAGAGTTCAGAGTGCAGCCCCCATAGTCTCTTCCAAATCGATGCAAGGAAGATCAAATTAAAATGAACCTGCAAAGTGCTGCTCAGTACCTGTGATGAAATAACTGTGTTCTGATATTTGTACTTGCACTTGTAATGTCTGGAATGTTCCACCAGGGGGAACCACTAATGCTCCTCCCTGGCCCCGCCCCTCTTCTGGTATGTTCTACCAAGGGCTCGGTCGATGATGGACTCTGTTAACTCTGCCAGGATTCCTATTTAATAAAAGGCTTCAGTCTTAAGCTTTAACTTCGGATTCGGGCAGTTATTTGGCACATCAATTTTATTAAATAACAACTTTCGGAAGATGGATCGATTTTTGAAACCAGAGCGTCTGGATATCGATCCCCATTCGGCAGATGCGTCGAAGAAATTTACGCATTGGCTCCGATGTTTTGAACACTTCATTGCATCATCGACCGATCCGACGGTTAACAAGTTGGGTCTTCTAAACAACTTGGTAAGTCATCAAACTTACTCTATAATTGAAGATATTACTACATATGAAGAGGCCCTCGCAGCTCTTAAAGCCCAGTACCTTAAGTCGGTTAACGAAGTATACGCCAGGTATCTCCTGTCTACTCGCAGGCAATTACCCGAGGAATCTCTGGACGATTTCCTGCAGGTTAGCACTGTTGCCTCACAGCGCCAGGGACCCAGGTTCGAGTCTGGCCGCGGGCGACTGTCTGTGTGGAGTTTGCACATTCTCCCCGTGTTTGCGTGGGTTTCCTCCGGGTGCTCCGGTTTCCTCCCACAGTCCAAAGATGTGCGGGTTAGGTTGATTGGCTATGATAAATTGAACCTTAGTGTTAGGGGGATTAAATACGTGGGGTTACGGGGATAGGGTGGGATATGTTTTGGTGTAGGGGTTACGGGGATCGGGTGGGATATGTGTCGGTGCAGGCTTGATGGGCCGAAATGGCCTCTATCTGCACTGTGGGGTTTCTGTGATTTCTGTGACCTTAAGGCTTTGGCTAAGGGTTGCAACTACAAGGCTGTCTCTGCCATAGTGTATCAGGAAGAAGCCATCCGCGATTCTTTCATATCTGGCCTCCGATCTAATTATATTAGACAGAGACTCCTCGAGAACGACTCGTTAGTTTTAAAAACGGTTGTCGCTGCTGCTCGATCGTTAGATGTAGCCCAGAAGAATTCAGAAGTGTATGCATCAGCCCATGCATCTCTCTCAGCCTCGTGTGTTCCGAGTATGGAGGCATCCATAACACCAATGGAGCCCCCACTTAATCCTATTGTTGCGGCTGTGCCCCATGGGTCTAAGTGTTATTTTTGTGGCCAATCTAAACACCCCAGGCAAAGTTGCCCAGCCAGAGAGGCTACCTGTTTTAAATGTAAGAAACGGGGACATTTTAGTAAAGTGTGTAAGGGTAATCCTGTACCCGATGTCTTCTCTGCTGCCGCCTATCGTTTTACTCTAGCCTCGGCTACGGTTGACCAGACCATACCGTGTTCCTTGTCAAAATCTATGATGGACATTAAGATTAATGGTCGTCCTACTGGGTGTTTGATAGACTGTGGCAGTACTGAAAGTTTTATACACCCCAACCTTGTTAACTCCTGTTCATTGAAGGTGTATCCTACTCGAAGTGAAATTGTGATGGCGTCCAAATCCCTTACTCCGGAGGTAACTGGATATTGTAAAGTCACATTGCCCGTTAAGGATACAGAGTATAAGGACTTTAAACTCCTCATATTACCTCAGTTGTGTGTGAACTTAATATTAGGCTTGGACTTCCAGTGTCAGCATGAGAGCGTTACCCTTAAGTATGGTGGTTCCCAGCCTCCGCTCACAGTCTGCGGCCTTTCTACTTTAAACGTAAGCCCGCCTTCTTTGTTTGCGAACCTTGCTCCTAATTGTAGACCTATAGCGACTAAGAGTCGACGGTATAGTTCAGAAGATAAAACATTGATAAAAGGGGAAGTGGAAAGGCTTCAACGGGAGGGAATCATCGAACACAGTGGTAGCCCGTAGCGTGCCCAGGTGGTGGTGGTTAAAACTAATGAGAAGAAAAGACTTGTGGTCGATTATAGCCGGACTATAAACTTGTATACCCAATTAGACGCCTATCCTTTGCCTCGTATTTCTGAGATGGTGAACCAGATAGCTCAGTACCGCGTGTTCTCCACCATTGATTTAAAGTCTGCCTACCATCAACTCCCCATCAAAATAGAAGACCGACCTTATACGGCCTTCGAAGCTAATGGGCGCCTGTTCCAATTCCTTCGGGTGCCCTTTGGAGTGACGAATGGGGTATCCGTCTTCCAACGGGAGATGGATCGTATGGTGGATGAATACGCGTTGGAAGCAACACTCCTGTACCTGGACAATGTTACCATCTGTGGGCGTGACCAACGGGAGCATGATCAAAATCTCGCGAAGTCCCTAGAGACTGCAAAGAGGTTAAATCTAACCTACAATGAAAACAAGTGTACCTTCAATACTACATGTTTGTGTATTCTTGGTTGCGTTGTGGAGAATGGGGAAATCGGGCCAGACCCTGAAAGATTACGCCCACTTAAGGAATTACCTTTACCTCACACTGTAAAAGCCTTAAGAAGGTGTCTGGGATTCTTCTCGTACTATGCCCAGTGGGTAGCTAGCTACTCAGATAAAGTCCGACCTCTTATTAAGTCGACGTCTTTTCCGCTATCGGCGGAAGCTCAGGAGGCTTTCCTTAATATCAAATGGGACATTGAGAAGGCAGTGGTATGTGCCGTGGTTGAGAAGATCCCATTTCAAGTGGAAAGTGATGCATCTGATTTTGCGTTGGCAGCAACTCTTAACCAAGCTGGTAGACCAGTAGCCTTCTTCTCTCGTACATTGCAAGGACCAGAAGTTCGACATTCTTCAGTGGAAAAGGAGGCACAGGCAATTATTGAAGCAGTCAGGTATTGGAGACATTGTCTCGCTGGCCAACGTTTTACGCTCATTACTGACCAGCGATCTGTGGCCTTTATGTTCAATACTAAGCAGAGAGGCAAGATCAAAAATGATAAGATTTTAAGATGGCGAATAGAACTGTCAACATATGACTATGATATTCAGTACAGGCCTGGAGTATTTAATGAGCCATCGGATGCTTTGTCACAAGGAGTATGTGCTAGTCTAGGTACAGATAAGCTTCAAAGTCTCCACGACGCACTCTGCCACCCTGGGGTTACCAGAATGAACCACTTCATTAAGTCCCACAATCTACCCGACTCTATTGAGGAGGTCCGGACAATGACCAGAACTTGTCATGTTTGTGCTGAATGCAAACCCCGCTTCTATAAGCCGTCCGAGCCAGCTCATCTTATTAAAGCAACTCGACCATTTGAGCATTTGAGTCTCGATTTTAAAGGTCCCCTTCCATCGAGCGACCGTAATGTCTATTTTCTTAATATTATAGACGAGTGCTCTCGGTTCCCTTTTGTTATCCCTTGTCTGGATGTGACTAGTGCTGTTGTAATTAAATGCCTCTGCCAACTGTTTTCCTTGTTCGGCATGCCTAACTATATACATAGTGATAGGGGTTCTTCCTTTATGAGCGAAGAATTACGACAGTTTTTGCTATCGAAGGGGATTGCAACGAGTAGAACTACCAGCTATAACCCTCGTGGTAATGGGCAGGTCAAGAAAGAAAATGCGACAGTGTGGAAGGCTATCGTACTGTCTCTGAAGTCACGAGGCCTGCCGACCTCTCGCTGGCAGGATGTCCTGCCAGACGTGCTGCATTCCATAAGGTCTCTTTTGTGTACAGCGACGAATGCCACCCCTCATGAAAGGATGTTTAGTTTTCCAAGAAAAGCTACAAATGGAGTATCGTTACCCACATGGTTGACGACCACGGGCCCTGTGTTGTTGCGCAGACATGTGAGAGGCCACAAGACTGATCCACTGGTGGAGGAAGTACAACTCCTCCATGCTAATCCCCAGTATGCGTATATTCAATATTCGGATGGGCGAGAGGATACGGTCTCTATTAAAGATCTTGCACCTGCTGGAGCTCGAAAAGAGTTCGACTCTGAGAGTAGAGTTTTCAATCGTGGTATTGGACCTTCAGAGACACAAACCCTCAGTGTGGAAAATACTGATGATTCTGGGAATTTGAATGAACCGGAATTAGTACTCCGGGAGGAGCCTCAGCAAGAGTTACGTCGTTCCCAGAGGATTATCAGACCACCTGACAGACTGAATCTATAGCAGGGGGTGAATGTGATGAAATAACTGTGTTCTGATATTTGAACTTGCACTTGTAATGTCTGGAATGTTCCACCAGGGGGAACCACTAATGCTCCTCCCTGGCCCCGTCCCTCTTCTGGTATGTTCTACCAAGGGCTCGGTCGATGATGGACTCTATTAACTCTGCCATGATTCTTATTTAATAAAAGGCTTCAGTCTTAAGCTTTAACTTCGGATTCGGGCAGTTATTTGGCACATCAGTACCCAAAACTCCTCAACACAGCGTTGAATATCTCCAGAAGTCTCTCTCTCTCACTCAGAATGCATGGTGCAAAAATGTCGGCGACAAAAAAAGGCAGGAAGCGGTCGTCTTTAAATAGCGCCCCCCAGTCCCTTCCCGACTGCAAAACGCTCCCCTCAACCTGTCGTTGCTAGCAGCAGGCGGTAAGGCAGGGGGCGCCACTCAATATCCGGTCCTGGGCACTACCGGGGCGTTGCACGCTCGACTGACATCACAATCTGCGGGCGCAGGAGATCGTAGAAGTAGTGTTTAGCGCCGCCGCAAAATGTTGGGTCAATTTTGCGAGCGGCGCAAACATCGGCGCGCCCAGGCGCTAGTTGCTTTGCACCCCATTAGCGCCCTCTTAAGGCCCTAACGGGAGGCACAAACCAACCGAATTTTCCCCCCATATTCCTTAATACCCTTGGCTAGCAAAAATCTATTGATCTCAGATTTAAAATTATTAATTGAACTAGCACCTACTGATTTTTGTGGGAGAGAGTTCCACACTTCTACCACCATTTGTGTAAAGAATTGTTTCCTAATTTCTCTCCTGAATGGCCTGGCTCTGACTTTAAGGTTATGTCCCCTTGTCCTGGACTCCCCAACACCAGTGGAAAAAATCTCCCTCTCTCTACCCTAGCAAATACTTTCAAAATCCTAAAAACCTCAATCAAATCACCCTTTAACCTTCTATATTCCAGGGACCCTAGTTTATGTAACCTCTCCTCATAATCTAACCCTTGGAGCCCTGGTAACATTCTGGTGAATCTGCACTGCACTTCCTCCAAGGCCAGTCTATCCTTTCTAAGGTACGGTGCCCAGAGCTGTACACAGTACTCCAGGTGTGGTCTAACCAGGGCTTTGTATAGCTGTAGCAAAACTACCTCCCCTTTATATTCTGACCCTCTAGATATAAAGGCTAACATTCCATTGGCCTTATTGATTAATTTTTATACCTGACCACTACAATTTAGTGATCTGTCTTCTGCCGTCTAACCAATCTCCTAACCAGGTCAATAATTTGCCTTCAATTCCATGAGCTTAAGTTTAGCTAACAGTCTCTGATATGGAGCCTTAGCAAATGCCTTCTGGAAGTCCATATAAACTACATCCATATACATTCCCCTGTCTACTACTTTAGTTCAAAATTCTCATCCTTGTTTTCAAATCCCTCCATGGCCTTGCCCCTACCTATCTCTGTAATCTTCTTCAGCCCCACAACCCCCCCGAGATATCTGCGCTCCTCTAATTCTGGCCTCTTGAGCATCCCTGATTATAATCGCTCAACATTTGGTGGTCGTGCCTTCTGTTGCCTAAGCCCTAAGCTCTGGAACTCCCTCCCTAAACCTCTCCACCTCGCTACCTCTCTTTCCTCCTTTAAGATGCTCCTTAAAACCTACCTCTTTGATTCAGCTTTTGGTCACCTGCCCTAATTTATCCTTATGTGGATCGGTGTCAATTTTTTTTGTCTTTTAATACTCCTGTGAAGCACCTTGGGCCGTTTTACTACGTTAAAGGCGCTATATAAGTACAAGTTGTTGTTGTTGTTCCTCAAAAAGTTCAATTAGATTCATTAAACATAACCTGCCCTTTACAAAACCATGTTGGCTCCCTCTAATCAGCTTACATTTCTCTAAGTGCTCGGTCACTCTGCCCTTAATTATAGATTCCAATAACTTCCCACAACAGATGTTCAAGACTAACATGTTTATAATTTTCTGGTTTTTGCCTCTCACCTTTCTTAAATAATGGCGTCACATTTGCAATTTTCCAATCTAGTGTAAGATTCGCAAAATTCCCACATTCCCCCAAGGTTATTAATAAAAGGGACCCTGCATGGGCAATTTAAAAAGGGTACCCAAAAAGATGGCGTCCGCACCTCGTGACCAAAAGCCTGTAAGATTTTACAAGCTTGGACTCTGCAGCACAGAGCAGGCAGTTTTGGGAAATCGAAACTTAAAATGCATTTCTCTGAAAAGGATTTTGTGTTTGAAAAGCCAGACAGCTAGGCAAACACTGAATATGCATTGTGTCAGATCCAAACAGATCAAACCCAGTTAGGCCTAAGCATAAGGCCATTAGTTTGTCCGCATAAATAATCGGAAACAGCTTAAGGAAGCCACCAAGGCTGGACAGGCCGATTAAAATGCATTAATGACAATACAACTCGGACATCAGACCATCAGGTGCGATAAACAGCCATCTAAAGCCAGTTAGTTTAGATTGGTATAATCATTTAAAACAGCCCGCCAAAAGTTAAACAATGGACTGACCTGATTTGGCACACAGATAAGGGCCTTCGGAAGGAGTATAATTGTAGGCCCATCAGTAGCAATCGCTCTCTTGACCTCTTGACTCTGACCTCTTGTCTGGCCTTGGGCTGCTGCTGCCCGTACTCATGCCCTGGCCTCGTGGTGGGTTCTCTTCTCGCTCCCCACATTAAGTTGCAACCAAGGACATCCATACCAAGTGCGGGAGGGGATCGAGACCCGAGTCCAAAGTCATACAGGACACACGGGCCACGAAACGAAATGAGACGAAGAAGAGGGTAAAGACCCGACAAGAGCAAAGAAGGGCAGCAAAAGACGCATTGATAAAAGCCAAACGCCTAGTTATAAGCTGGCGTTTGGGGAAGAATTTAGACGAATATGCTGGCGTTTGACGCTTGGGTAGTAAAATCAAACCAGCAGTGAAGACTGCCAACCGCCCTGTCACCGCCAACGACCGCCCGAGGGAGAAGAAGAGAACCCATCGCGACGAGACGACGACGGTAGCTGAGGAGAGGAAAGGTGTTTCGCAGCAACAGCTCCAGCACCGCGCCCTGAGACCACGTGGCGACGGAGTACCCCAAAGGACAGGAGACCAAACCTCAAAACTCGCAACTGTTAAAGCAACAGGCTTTGGATTGGTGAGCATGAATTCCTGGCCCCTCATAGCTTAATCTAGTTAAGTATAGGGGGTGGGATAAGGATAAGGGGATTGTTATTGTAGTAGTTTTTCCCTCGATGTGCCGTGTGTTCCCCATTCCCTGTATAAGTATAATTATTGTTTATGCCTGTAATTTTCTACCAGTAACTTCTCATAAGACTGTGTTTTATTTCTGTTTTAATAAAATCTTGGTTTTTCTTACACCAAACCACTTGTCTACTCGATTTTCTGTATCACCGCCTGCACCTAAGTCCAGTGTCTAGAACCCAGGGGTGTGGGAGCAATTTGAACCGCTTACAGGCAGTCAGGGGCATAACTGACTGGCCACACGCCAAACCCCCTACACTAAAGAGACAATTCCTGGATCAAGGGAGCTTTGGAAGATTATGGCTAAAGCATCTGCAATTTCCTCACCTACTTCCTTTAAAACCCTGGGGTGGAAACTATCAGGTCCTGGGGATTTGTCAGTCTTTAGTGCCATTATTTTTTCTAATACTGTTTTCTTGCTTACATTAGTGAGTTCCAGTCCTTGATTCATTTAGTTTCCCTGGAATGTCAGGTATATTATCCTCTTCCTCCACTGTGAAGACTGACACAAAGTAATTATTCAATAAGCCGCCATTTCCTTGTTTCCATTTGCAACATTACTCGCATCTCTTTTTAAAGGGCCCACATTAACCTTGACTACCCTTTATCTTCTAATATAATTGTAAAAACTTTGTGTTAATCTTGATATCCCTCGCAAGTTTCTTTTCGTATTCTCTTTTTGCAGCTCTTACTATCTTTTCTTGTCTTCCTTTGCTGTTCTTTATATCTACACTTTTATTTGTACTTTTGTATGCTGCTCTTTCCTTGAGTTTTATGTTATCTTTGACATCTTTTGTCGACCATGGCTGTTTTATTTGTTAATTGGAGCTCTTGCCCCTTAAGGGTATATACTGGTCCTGTATTAAGCTAAATAGTTTTTTTTAACACCTCCCATTGTTCATCTGTGGTTTTACCCAATAACAGTTTTGACCAGTTTGCTGTCATCAGCCTCTGTTTCATCCTGTTAAAGTTAGGCTTACCAAAACCTAATGTCTTAGTTACTGTGTTAAGTTTCTCCTTTTCAAATTTAACATTGAATTTGATCATATTATGATTGTTGTTAGATAAATGTTCTCTTACTGTTAGATTATTAACTAAGTCTGGTCCATTACTCATTACTAAATCTAGAATTGTAGTGTATGTACCTTTAAGAGAGAACTACTTTTACAGCTCCTGTATACTGTAGTACTGGCAGTGACCACACCTGTATATCAGCGTTGAGCATGCCTCTGTACCCCCAGTCTTGAGACTACCCTACTCCAGTAAATACCTGTTGATTGTTAAGTTACAGCATCCGTGTGGTTATTGAAAAACATCATACTCTCAGAATCACGGATCTAACAGTGGCGACGAGTGTCGATTCGAATCTACCTGCAACTCTGCATTTCCCTTCAAAGATTCGCACCAGGAGGGCTGTTGTGTATGTAATATGTGTGCTACTTTGAACCTATGGACAGGACTGCACTACTTGTTGGGCGTAGTGATACGCAGTACCACTCCTGGCCATAGGGGTATAAATAGTACTGTGGGTACTGATCCCCCTCAGTTCCCGCCTGTGGGCATGAAGTGAAGACCTATGTATAGTCCCTACCTCCAACCAGTAAAGACCTGTTTGAGTTATACGTTTAAGTCTTTGTGTTAATTGTTCAATACAATACACATACTTAATACTGGCGACGAGTCGGTTCGAACCCTGCGGCAGTTATTCCACAGCGGCTTCGTCCAAAGACAGGACATTGAAGAGAGGTTCCAATCCTCAACACCCCACTGAAAACTGAAGGGCAGCAGAAATCCTGACAGCTTCCAGCGACTGGAAGCGACAGGCATTAGGACCCTGAAGCCTCCATAACCTCGTGGGTAAGCCAGAGCCCGGGAGGGCGCGAGCGGGTAAGCCAGAGCCCGGGAGGGAGCGAGCAAGAGCCGCCGAGCGGGTGAGCCAGAGGCCGGGAGCCGCTTCAAGCGGGAGGCACTTAGCGGGCCAGCGATCGCACCGGTGATAAGGGCTGAGAACCGTTTCGGGCGGGCGGCGCACCAGCGATCGCACAGGAGATAAGAGCCGCAGTCGGGCTGAAAGTCAGCGACGAGAAGCGCGGGAAAACCGCCATTGAAGTGGGCGGGGAGAGCGAGAAGCGCAGGAAAGCCGCCATTTTTCACGGGAAAACCGCTGGGGAAGAAGGCAGAAGCGGGAAAACCGCCATTTTGTGGGCGGAGGACGACGGCAAGAGCGGGAAGCTGCCATCTTGGATTACAGTAAAAAAAAAAATTTAAGAAATTGCAAATCTGATAAAGTACTACAATGCCTAAACACGGGAATATTAGCAACTTTAATAGTGACATCGAAGATTGGGCCATATATGTTGAACGAGTTAAAAATTATTGTAAGGCCAATAAAATTCGTGAGGCTGATAAAGCACTAACAATATTAAATTTAATGGGTGCGAAGACATACGGGCAATTGAAACACCTGTTATCACCAGATGAACCGGCGGATAAGACGTTCGATGAGATTGTTACTGTCCTGGGAGATCATCTGGACCCCACGCCGCTGATGCTAGCGGAACGATTTAAATTTTATGACAGAAGGCAGCTACAGCATGAAAGCAATGCTGATTATTTGCTGGAATTGCGTAAATTAGCGAAATATTGCCAGTTTGGAACGGGACTGACAGAGGCACTTTGAGACAAATTTGTGTGTGGTTTATTTAAACAGGATACACAAAAGCGACTGCTCGAGGAGAATGAGCTGACGCTTGAGAAGGCGGTCACTATGGCAGCAGCACACGAAGCCGCAGCGAGAGGCACGGCAGTAATGCAGCTACGGTCACCGGAGCTCAGTGCACACAAATTGGGTGTGAGTTCTGGCAAATGTTATCGTTGTGGAAAGACAACGCATGATCAGAACCAGTGTTGGTTTAAAAACCAAGAATGTAGAACTTGTGGTAGGCTTGGACATATAGCTAGAGTATGCAGGTCAGGGAAGAAGACCAGCAACAAGAAGTCACCGCAAGGAAAATACGCAAAGGTACACAAGGTGACCGAACAGGAGTCCGATTCAGATGCTAGCAGTAATGAACTGGCTAGCTTAAGCTGTAATGAACTGGCTAGCTTAAGAGTACTCAACGCTGGTAAGGGTGCAGACATCCAAACAATTTGGGTCACTCTTCAGATAGAAGGAGTCCAAGTAAAACTGGAATTGGACACTGGATCGGCATTGACGGTCATAAATAAGAAAGATTACGGAAAGTTATTCCAACATATTCCCCTACAGGATACGGGGATTATATTGAAAACATACACGGGGCAAAGAGTGTACCCCATCGGGAAAATAGAGGTTGCAGTGGTCCACAAGGGCGAAGACAGTCAAATAATGGACTTATATGTGATATCTGAAGGAGGTCCTCCACTACTAGGATGGGAGTGGATTAGGAAAATGAATATGGACTGGCATTTCCTACAAACAATAACGAGTGAGAACTCGGTGAAGATAGTCGGCCCAGACTCTGGAACGGATGATGGTAAGCCCAACTCAGGTGCAAAAGACAAAGTTTCAGCACAGAATTCCACTGAGCAACAACAACATAGTTTAACTGTGGATTCTGAGTCTGGCAAGTCTACTGATGTGCCCATTTCTGAGGGACACCGGGCTCGAACTCAACTCCATTTCAAACTACAACAGCAATTAGAACAAATGCTTCGCCGTTTTGAGCAAGAGTTGAATGCAACGAAAGAGTTCTTTGATATAGAGTTGGAGAATCTGGAAAGACAACAGAAGCAGCTGATGGAGAAAATGGAGCAGGAGCACACAAAACGTCTGATGTCAGAGGAGTTAACGGTCAGCCTACTCCTGCATATGCTGAAGGACAGGACTCTGAAATGGGAAAAACTTGAACATGAACTTCAATATTCAAACGAAAGGGGTTCAGAGCTCTCAAAGGTTATTGGAAGAGCTGAGGTGGCAACACAGACTGAGATGACTGCAACAGAGCAGCCCTTGGATGCCAAAAGTACGCTGACTCACGTCAACGTAGAACAACAGACCGCTGAAACAGCTGCTCCGGTAGAGGGATTGCATAGTCCGATCAATCAATCTCCAAAGGAAGTTGAAGTATTAAAATCACAAATGAGGTCACTAGTAAACGACTTGCTGAAAGCCCAGAAAAAGCTGGATGCAGAGGTACACATGAAGAAGTCTCTTCAGGAAAGATGTCTGGATTTGGAACAAGAGCTGGCTAACGTCCAGCTGGGTATGGCGGAAATAGACGACCCTCTCACTGGTCTAGCTCAGGACGACACCGAATATTACGATGTCCTGTCCTGCCCAGCTTGTAACTTCGACTCCCAAAGTGCAGAAATCATGGAGGAGCACCAAAAGTCTACGGAACATCGGGAGAAGCTGGCTCTACGACGGAAGCAGGAGGAAGAGAAGGAGGAACTGCGCATGCAGCTGGCAGCTGTGGCAGCTGACAATGGAGCCCAGAGAGTCTCCAAGAAGCAGAAAAGGAAAAGTAAAAACAGAAGATGACCCATCTGAACCATTATCACCTCTACCAGATCACACACGTGGTCCCTCCGAACGGAGCCAATTCAGTTCGGAAGTTCAAACTGTTAAATCCATGGAAGGACTATTGAATGAGTCACTCCAGCAACGTGAACCGACTACACCACAGAGATTGAATCTGTGAACTGTTTTCCGCAGAGACTGAATCTGTGATCTGTTTTGACATGAAGTTATCTATGTATCTATGTTATTCTGTTATGTAAACCTGAAGTTATATATGTATATATGTTATTACGTTATGTTAAATGGGGAGATGACTGTAAAGCTAGGAAGGGAGGAATGTTGTGTATGTAATATGTGTGCTACTTTGAACCTATGGACAGGACTGCACTACTTGTTGGGCGTAGTGATACGCAGTACCACTCCTGGCCATAGGGGTATAAATAGTACTGTGGGTACTGATCCCCCTCAGTTCCCGCCTGTGGGCATGAAGTGAAGATCTATGTATAGTCCCTACCTCCAACCAGTAAAGACCTGTTTGAGTTATACGTTTAAGTCTTTGTGTTAATTGTTCAATACAATACACATACTTAATAAGGGCGGTGGAAGAAAGCCGAGGTCAGAAGCACGGGCGTCGACCATGAGCAACCGCCCAGTCGTCCGGCAGAGAGTGAACATCGCAGGGGAGGCTGTGGAGAGCTGGGCTTGGTTCCCCAGCCACGACGATCAGCAACAGACTGACGACAGGTACAGCGCAGAACCTTCCCGGACAGCAGCGGCTCGAGCCGACCGACGGCGGAGAAAAAGCCGAGCAGCGTCGATGGGCTAAGATAGAGGGTGAAGCGCACAGGGCACAGCCGGGGTTTGAAAATCGAGCGGCGTCGAGGAAAAACAAAACGGAGAGAGAGAGGGTAAAGCAGCAGCCAGGGCTCAAGGGCTGAACAGTGTCCGCGGGGAGAAGAAGGGAGAGCACGGGAGATGCCATTGAGCTGCAGAGAAGAAGGAAGAGCGCGGGAGACGCCATTTTTAGAAGCCGCAGCGGAGAAGAAGGGCGAGCGCGGGAAGAAAGGAAAGCGCGGGAGATGCCATTTTGTGCCAGCGGAGAAGAAGGGAAAGCGCGGGAGACGCCATTTTTGACAGCTAAATCACACCCAGGGATGCCGAAGAGTGGCAGTATCTTTACGTTCGACAATGAAGTCGAAGATTGGGCGACATATGTGGAACGTATTGAGGTGTACTGTAGGGCGAATGAAGTGCAAGATGCTAGGAAAGCACTGGTTTTGTTAAATTCCATGGGTGCAAAAACTTATGGGTTACTGCGAAATCTAATAACCCCACAGAAGCCTGTGAACAAGAATTTCGAAAGCATAGTAGAAATCCTACAGGACCACTTAAACCCCACACCGCTGCTGATAGCAGAACGATTTAAGTTCCATAAAAGGAACCAACACAAAGACGAAAGCAATGCTGAGTACCTAACGGAACTGCGCAAGCTATCGAAACACTGCCAGTTTGGAGTGGGACTAGCAGATACGTTAAGGGACAAGTTTGTGTGTGGGCTGCAAAGTGAAGGAACCCAGAAATGGCTTCTATCAGAAAAGGATCTTACGCTGGACAAGGCTTTCAGTATGGCAATATCACACGAAGCAGCCGCAAGGGGCGCTGCAGAGATACAACAGAGACCGCAAGAATATGGCACCAATGAAATGTCCTATGGAACAGGGAAGTGTTATCGCTGCGGCAGAACAACACACGACCAGAAGGATTGTTGGTTCAAGGACCAAGTGTGCAGACAGTGTGGAAAAACAGGACACATAGCAAGAGTCTGCAGGTCTGGGAAGAAAACCAACAGCAAGAAATCTCCACAGGAGAAGTACAAAAAGGTACACAAGGTGATGGACAGTAGTTCAGATGAACAGAAAAGTGACACAGACTCCGGAAGCAAGGAGCTGGGTTGTCTGAAACTACATAAGGTAAACAAAATGGAGGATCACCAGACTATCTGGGTTACACTCAAGATAGACGGAGTCCAAGTGAAAATGGAATTGGACACAGGATCAGCCCTAACAGTCATAAACGAAAGGGACTACAAGCGGCTATTTTCACATATACCCTTGAAAGCTACAGAGATTGTCTTGAAGACGTACACGGGGCAAAAAGTCTATCCCAAAGGAAACATAAGGGTGAAAGTGATATACAAAGGCCAGGAAATACCTAAAATGGACATATATGTATTGCAAGATGGAGGACCGCCACTGCTAGGACATGAATGGATCCGGAAGATACAATTAGATTGGCATTCCATACAGGCACTGAAGGTTGAGGCCAAAAAGGATGACGACGTCACACCTGGACGACTGTCAAAAATGATAACTGACACAAAAGAAGTGTTCCAGGAGGGACTCGGAACACTAAAAGGCATAACAGCAACGGTTAAAATAGAGGAAAATGCAAGCCCAAAGTTTCTTAAGGCCAGACCAGTGCCTTATGCAATCAGACCAGCTGTCGAAGCAGAGCTGGAAGGGTTGGAACGTTCAGGAGTACTGTCCAAAGTAGACTGGAGCGAGTGGGCTACACTCATCGTTCCTGTAATGAAGAGGTCATTGAGTAATACGCCTGGGGAACCAAAGAAGGTCCGCATCTGTGGGGATTTTAAGTTGACAGTGAACCCAGTCCTTCACATGGTACAATATCTGCTTCCACGAATTGAGGATATTTTCGCCTCGCTATCTGGAGGTAAACACTTCACCAAAATTGATCTAGCCCAGGCGTACTTGCAAATGGAGGTAGAAGAAGCCTCGAAACAATACCTTACGATCAACACTCATAAAGGTCTCTATCAATACAACCAGCTGGTGTTCGGGGTAGCATCGGCTCCGGCTATTTGGCAAAGGGCGATGGATCAAGTCCTGCAAGGGATTCCAGGGACCCAGTGTTATTTGGACGACATCCTGGTCATGGGCGAAAATGACAGTGATCACTTCGCCAACTTGGAGAAGGTGCTCACCAGATTAAAGGAATATGGGCTACAAGCTAATCGCCACAAGTGCGAGTTTTTCCAGAAGCAGATCTCATATTGTGGCCACATCATCGATGAAAGTGGTTACATAAGTCCCCTGAAAAGATTGAGGCAGTAGTCAAGGCTCCAGCACTGGAAAATGTGTCACAACTGAGGTCGTTCCTCGGGCTGGTAAACTACTACCATGAGTTCTTACCAAATTTGTCCACGGTATTACACCCACTGAACACCCTACTGCAAACAGGGGTACCATGGAAGTGGAATGACGAATGTAGACGAGCTTTCCAGAAGTGTAAAGAATTGATCACATCAAAAGAGTGTTGGCCCATTTCAACCCAGCACTACCAATTCGGTTGGCATGTGATGTATCACCCTATGGTATTAGAGTGGTGCTGCCGCACAAATTCCCAGACGGGTTGGAGAGGCCAGTAGCCTTTGCGTCTCGGTCACTAACCTCAGCCGAGCGCAACTACGCCCAGATTGACAGGGAGGCCCTCAGCCTAGTATGGGGAGTAAAAAAATTCAACCACTATCTGCATGGGCAGAAGTTCACCTTGCTGACTGACCACGAACCACTTGTCTCCATCTTTAATCCTAAGAAGGTCGTTCCAGTGATGACTGCGCAACGGTTACAAAGATGGTCCCTGTTTCTAGGGGCGAATCAATATGAAATAGAATATAAAGGCACGAAACAGCATGGAAACGCTGATGGGCTATCGCGCCTGCCACTGCCTACTGTGGAGGAAGCACCAGCAGTGGACCCTATCAAGATATTTTATTCAGCTCACAGTATGCCAGGGGACAGTGATGTGTGGATCCAGAGTGGTGATTCCACCCAAGTTAAGGGAGAGAGTGCTAAATGAGCTTCATGAATGTCATTTGGGGGGAGTGAAAATGAAAAGCCTTGCTAGGGCTTATGTGTGGTGGCCAGGAATCGATCAACAAATCGAAGACCTAACCAAGAGCTGCTCAGGATGCCAGAATGTCCAAAATGCACCACCACATGCCCCTCTACACCCATGGGAGTGGCCCTCCTCTCCATGGCAATGGGTGCATATTGATTTTGCTGGTCCATTCATGGACTCAATGTTCTTAATAGCAGCAGATGCTCATTCGAAATGGCCTGAGGTGATAAAAATGTCCTCAACCACTACAGAGAAAACGATTGCAGTCCTACGGACCATATTTGCCAGGAACGGCTTGCCAGAGCAGATTTGCTCTGATAATGGACCACAGTTTGTGTCCGAAGAGTTTCGAAAATTTATGAGAAGGAATGAGGTAAGGCATTACACATCTGCCCCATATCATCCAGCCACAAATGGATTAGCTGAGAGGTTCGTACAAAACTTTAAGAAGGCGATAAAGGTCATGTGCGATGATGAAATTCCACTGCAGCATAAGGTGGACAATTTCTTATTAGCCTACCGAAACGCGACACATGCAGTTACCAACCAGACCCCGGCCATGATGTTCTTTAACCGAAGGTTGAGATCTCGTCTGGACTTGCTCAGACCAAATGTGCGAAGAAATGTTGAGGATAAACAATTCCAGCACATCAATGAGAAGCCGACAAGGAGCTTCAACGTAGGACAACCAGTCTTGGCCCGTGCCTACCGAACAGAGAAATGGCAACCCGGAATGATTTGCACAAGGCAGGGGCCATTAATGTACACAGTGGGTGTCGGGGAGAACATTGTGAGACGCCACGTCAATCAGATCTTAGCGTCACAGGAACGAGTCAACCCCATGTCTCGCGTACCTGGGGATGAACCCGACATACCGGTAGCATCTACCTCCGAACCAGTAGCAGTGGAAACCGATGAACTAACCGACGAAAAGGGGCCAGAATCGCCTCCGCACCAAGAACAAGAACCTCAGGAAAGGCGCTATCCTGAAAGGATCAGGAAGCCGCCCCAAAGGCTGAATCTATAAATGGACTATTGTTGTTTAATGTACATGTTAAAGTGTTAATTGTTATTTGAATATTATGGGTACTGCTAATCTAAAAGGGGAGGAATTGTAGTGTATGTACCTTTAAGAGAGAACTACTTTTACAGCTCCTGTATACTGTAGTACCGGCAGTGACCACACCTGTATATAAGCCTTGAGCATGCCTCTGTACCCCCAGTCTTGAGAGTACCCTACTCCAGTAAATACCTGTTGATTGTTAAGTTACAGCATCCGTGTGGTTATTGAAAAACATCATACTCTCAGAATCACGGATCTAACAAGTATGGCCTGCCATCTTGTTGGTTCTAGAACATATTGCTCCAGAAAATGATCTTGAATGCATCCTTGATCACCAGCAGTCACCTGGAGTGCCGAGGACCTGCCCCGTGCTGCTACTCACGCATCTGGCCGTTGGAAATGCCAGCGTTCAGCAGGAACAGCGCATGCGGGGAACGCCGGCATTCCCAGACCCGAGGTCTATTCACAGCGCGTGCGACTGCACCGGCAGCGCTTGCGCAGTGAACTTTGTAGATTTCACTGATGGATTGAGTGAGGGTAAGTCCCTAGAACTTGCACTTGAAAAAAGCAAGTGTAAAGTTGTTCATTGGCTGGGAAAGGAGATATATTTTATGGAGGAGCTTATGAAATGCAATATTTAGGTTTGGGAAAGGGAGGGAAGTTATTTTAAGAAATTTTAACTAAGTTTTAAACTTTAATTTTTTTTTTTTAAGCGGGTTTTCAGAACGGTAGGTAGAAGGAGCAATTGTGGCTGTGTGAATGGAATGTGAGAATGAGTTATGTATGTGTGTCAACATATATTCCTTTACGTATATGTATGTATGTTTTATATTCCTTTACTAATGTGCATGAATGTATATTTTTAATTATGATTTTCCAATAACTTACTTTCTCTGAAAGTCATAATTAAATAGTACATTCATACACATAAGTAAAGGAATATATACATAACACGCAAAGGAATATATACAGACATACATACTTTCAGAAGCTCCACGATAAGAAATATCTTCCTCCGCAGCCTCTGGAGCAACTGTACCCATGCTTTTTTCATGTGTAAGTTGTAATGACTGGACCTCACTGAAAGCATTAATGAAAGCGGCGAATTATACTGCGCACGCGCTGCCTGTGCAGTCGCACGCGTTCTGCCTCTGAACCCTTTCGTTCAGAGGACAGGAAATGCCGGTTTTCCCCACATGCACTGTGCATGCTGAAAACCGGCATTTCATCCAGCCAGATGCATAAGTACCCCGGCCGTACTAGCGCATTTGGAAGGGAATTACTGGGCCAAAATTTTACATGTCAATAAAATAAAAAATTTAACAATTGCACAACTTGCCCCCTCGCATCTGCGACTGAGGGTCCAAGGAGGTGCATTGCGCAAGAGGTCATCATCGTACGTATCCTCACACTGTTCCCTTTGGGGAACTGTATGAAGTGGTGGAAGGATTTATGGCCGTGATTAACGCTCATTCCGTGACCGTAACCATCTTTGAACCAGCCATTAGGGTGGTTAGTCCTATGGCGGGCGGGTTTTACGGGCTCCCACAACCCATCTGAGGTGGGGGGGGCCAGCAACACCCACGGACGCAAGCATCCCGCTGGATGTCCACCCAGAATTTAAAGTTGGAGCTCCGACTCCACTTGCCGGGACTGTCTGGAGTGGGGTTCAAAACCCTACTCCTTCTGGCCCAGCGGCGGGGATGCTTACTGCTACGCAAAAGGCCCACTCCGCACAAAAGGTGACACCCATACGTTTCCTGCGCCTTTTCCCTCCCCGTGACTGGAGCCCTATGCTGCCATTTCACGTTGCTAATTGGATTGGGCCTTTGTCATAGCGGTAGGATCCCCACCGCTGGGCCAGATCAGGGTAGGGTTTCGAACCCCGCTCCAGACAGTCCCGGCAAGTGGAGTCGGAGCTCCGGCTCTAAATTCTGGGTTGACATCCAGTGGGATATTTGCGTCCGTGGGTGTGGGTGGCCCCCCCTCCTTGTATACCTTGTGGGAGCCCGTAAAACCCTCCCGCCATAGGACTAACCGCCCTAATGGCTGGTTCAAAGATGGTTACGGTCACGGAATGAGCGTTAATCATGGCCATAAATCCTTCCACCACTTCATACAGTTCCCCAAAGGGAACAGTGTGAAGACACGTATGACGACGACATTGCTAAATAAATAAATGGAATTAAAAAAATTCTTTTAGGGCTTTTAAAAGTCTTTAAATTGCTTTAATTCTCTTTAAAACTACTTCAGATTACTCAAAATAATGTAAACATTTTAAAAAGTTTATGAAAGTTACCAAAATCTTCAAAAAACTTCCAAAAACCTATTTAAACTGCTGCTTCGCATGTAAAAATCCTTAGCAGCTTGACAGAAACATTGGGGGCGTGTCCAGTGAAACTGAGGCCTCAAGGGGCGTGTCTCACTTGCACTGCACGCTCCTGGCTTCGCGCTGGCTGCACTCCTGGGCGGCGTGACGTCATACGCTGCCCGGGAATGTGCTTTCTATTTCTGCAAGTTCAGGCGTCCCAGAAGCTGATCGGCACGAGTGCGGGGTAAGTGTAAATACGGGGCTTGCACGCGCTGCAAGCCCCGTTCTGGAATTTCTGGCCCAATGTTGTGGCAGAGCCAATAAGGGACTCCGATCAATTGTATATAATTCCCTTTAATAATCTGTTAGCTACAGCCTGAGTCTGTATCTTTGTTTTCACTGTTTACATGTACAGAGCGCGATCACTTTAATAGCGCGGGTAAACGCGATGACGTCACGCCGTTCATCACGTGATCCCCCACCGGTGGGAAAAACGTGATGACGTGATGACGTCAGCCACGGGACCACCCAAGCAGTCCTCGTGGAGCCCCCGAACTGACTAGACCTATATTCGATGTTCTCCTGTAGTTATCCGTTAAACTCTGTTAGTTTTCATTAAACCTCGTTTATTAGATCGCCTGAGTGGACCTCAGTCTTTTGGATAGGAACTAGACATTCCTACATTGGTGACCCCGACTTTTGAGAACGGTTTTCGCAGAAGTTACTGAACACGGAATCGAACACCGTTGCTTTGAAGCTACCATAGTTCTGGGAGCAACAGCCAGCCGCGTGGTTCATCCAGGCTGAAGCCCAGTTCGCAATCAGGAACATCATTACGGATCAGACCCGTTACTATTACGTGGTCTCCGCCCTCGACAGTGCCACAGCCTCACGGATCGTCAGCCTGCTTGGTAATCCATCAGAAGATCGCAAGTATGAAACGATAAAGGCGCGGTGGTTACAGGTCTTCGGGCTCACGAAGTCGGAGCACGCCCGCCGGCTGCTCGCTATGCCCGGCCTCGGGAACTCCAAGCCGTCCGAGCTCATGAGCCAAATGCTCACACTACTGGGCTCCGAACCGGAATGCTTCCTCTTCAGGGAGCTATTCCTCAGCCAGCTACCGGAGCAAGTTCAGGCTGCCCTCGCCAGGTCGGAAGTCACAGACTGCGCAGAGCTGGCTGCCGAAGCGGACAAGATCTTTGCGGTGACACAGCAGTACTTCGCTGCCACGAGGCGCCCATCCCCCACAGACGCTGCTCCAGCCCCTCAACCTGCGGGGTTGTGCTTCTACCATGCCCGTTTTGGTGCAAAAGCAAGATGCTGCCGCCCTCCCTGCAGCTTTTCGCTCAAAAAGAAACAGCAGCCACCCTGTCGAAAGAGGACCGGTTATAACGAGCACCCCGTGGCTGCGATGGCAATCGATAATTCGGGAAAACTCGTCTTCATCACCGACTCCCTATCTTGTCGACGTTTCCTCTGCGACACCGGGGCGCAGTGTAGCATCCTACCCGCGTCAAATCTTGACCTACAAGCCGGGGGGCACAGCCCCTCCCTTGAGGCGGCTAATGGTGGGGCCATTCGGACCTTCGGAAGACGGCGGGTCCAGGTGTGCTTCGGCGGCCAGCGGTTTTACTGGGATTTCATCACGGCCAAAGTCTCTCAAGCCATTCTCGGGGTGGATTTTTTGTGCGCCAACGGCCTCCTGGTGGATGTACGGCACCGCCGGTTAATCAATGCGGCCACTTTTCACTCCATCCTGTGCCACCGCGGTAACACCGTGTCGCGCACTGTCTCCTGTGCGTTCCCACCTCCGGATGACTTCACTCGCCTCCTCAGAGATTTCCCAGACCTGACCAGACCCACTTTCTCTTCCATGGCCACGAAATATGGTGTCGAACATCACATCACCACTACTGGCTCCCCGGTCTACGCACGGGCCCGGCGCCTCGAACCTGGCAAGCTCACGGCTGCGAAAGCAGAGTTCGACACGATGGAGTGGCTAGGGATTATTCGCCGGTCGAATAGTCCCTGGTCTTCGTCTCTCCTAATTGTTCTGAAACCTGGCAGCGGATGGCAGCCTTGCGGCGACTACCGATGCCTGAACGACGCCACTACTCCTGATCGGCACCCGATCCCTCATATTCAGGATTTCTCTGCCCATTTGGCGGGAAATACCATTTTTTCAAAAGTCGACCTTGTCCGTGGCTCCCACCAGGACCCATACACCCGCAAGACGTCCCGAAAACTGCAGTCATCACCCCATTCGGCCTGTTTGAATTTCTGTGGATGCCGTTTGGATTGAAGAACGCTGCACAGGCCTTCCAGCGCTTGATGGACCCCATGCTTCGGGATCTCAAGTTTCTATTCGTCTACCTCGATGACATCCTCATCGCCAGCCCTAATGAAGAGGAGCACATCTGCCATTTGCGCACCCCCTTTAGATGCCTCAGTCAACACGGCTTGATCATCAACCCGGCCAAGTGCCAGTTCAGCCTGCAGCAGATTGATTTCTTAGGCCATCGCATCACATCGGACGGCGCAATTCCCCTGCAAACGAAGGTGGAGGCAGTTACTTCGTTCACGTGCCTGCAGGCCATCAAGGCCCTGCAGGCGTTCCTAGGGATGGTAAATTTTTATCACCGGTTCGTCCCTAATGCAGCTCTGCTCATGCAGCCCCTGTACGAGGCCCTCAAGGGCAAGTCCGGCAAGGATCCGATTAGCTGGACGGTCGACATGGACCGGGCGTTCGTCGACACAAAAGGCGCCTTAGCCAACGCAACCATGCTGGCGCACCCGCTGCCAGGTGCCACCATCGCCCTTACCACCGACGCGTCAGACTGTGCCATCGGCACAGTGCAGGAACAGTGGGTCCAGGGGACGTGGCAACCGCTGGCATTTTTCAGCCATCAACTACGGCAAAACTAACAGAAGTACAGCACGTTCGATCGGGAGTTGCTGGCCCTTTTTCTGGCCATCCGCCATTTCCGGTTCTTGCTGGAGGGACGTCCGTTCACGGCTTTTGTGGACCATAAGCCACTAACGTTCGCTATGGCCAAGACCGCCGAACCGTGGTCAGCTCGGCAACAACGTCAGTTGACGTTTATCTCAGAATTCACCACTGACATTCAGCACATGCCCGGTAAAGACAACCTGGTGGCGGATTGCCTCTCCCACGTGACCATTCATGCAGTCCAGCTCGGCATCGACTATGCCCTCATGGCTGCGGATCAAGCCTCGGATCCGGAAGTCCAGTCATACAGAACCAACCCCTCTAGCCTCCAAACGGCCGACATCAAATTCCATGCTGCGGGCACTAAGCTAATCTGCGATGTCTCCATAGGAGATCCTCGCCCTATCGTGCCGGTTGCCTGGCGCCAAAAATTTTTTGACACCATACACAGGTTGTCGTACCCTGGCATGAAGGCCTCGCAATGGCTGATGTCATCCAAATTCGTGTGGCAGGGCATGCACATGGATGCTCGCGACTGGGCCAACACCTGCGTGGTCTGCCAAAAGGCCAAGGTGCCGCGTCACGTCAAGGTTCCATTGGCCACTTTCGCTGTTCCGGAACGTAGGTTTAATCATGTGCATGTGGACCTGGTGGGGCCACTTCCGCCTTCGCACGGGTTTACTCATCTTCTTACAATGGTGGACCGCACCACTCGATGGCCGGAGGCGGTTCCTTTGTCATCCACCACTTCCGCAGACGTCGCCAGGGCATTCATCTCCTCCTGGGTCACTCGTTTCGGGGTACCGGCGGACATCTCGTCTGATTGTGGGCCGCAGTTTTCTTCGGAGCTCTGGAACGCTGTGGCTCAGGGGCTCGACGTCAAGCTACATCGCACCACTGCCTACCATCCACAGGCGAACGGCCTGTGCGAACGATTCCACAGGTCGCTCAAAGCCGCACTGCAAGCCAGCCTTCAAGGCGCGGGCTGGGTGGACAGGCTTCCATGGGTCCTTTTGGGTCTTCGTACTGCGCCTAAAGAAGATCTTCAATCGTCCTCGGTGGAGCTCGTATATGGCCAGCCACTACGTGTACCAGGGAATTTCCTTCTGACTCCAACAGAGCCATGGTCCGCATCCCAGCAGCTCATCAGCCACCAGGAGGCGGCCAGAAGTTTCGTTCCAGTGCCTACGTCACATCATGGCTTGTAGAGCTCCCACGTCCCAGCTGAGCTGAAGAACGCCGACTATGTGTTTATTCGCCACGACGCTCATCGGGATCCGCTCAAACCCTCTTACACTGGTCCTTTCCGCGTGATAGAGCCGGGAGACAAAACTTTTTCGGTCGATGTCGGAGGTAAACCGGACCACATTTCGGTTGACCGGTTGAAGCCGGCTCACTTGGATCTTGACCGTGCAGTCGAGATCGCACAACCGCCGAAACGTGGCCGACCGCCCACAGTCGCCATTGTAGGGGGTTTCTCTTGCTCGTCCTGGCCTCCTACCAGGCTTCGTGCAATAATTACCCTTGAGTGGTTCGACCCACTCTTCCCTACGGTTCTAGACCTTGGACTTAGGTGCAGGGAACTGTAGTGCAGAGAAAAATTCAATAGACCAGGTTGAATAACACGAAATGGAGGCTTTTATTATAAAACAGTTTGCAGCCTTGTAAAATACATGTCATAAGCACAGATCAAAGTAACTACAATCATGCACATATCTATAAACTTAACTCTATGGAAATGGGGAACACACGGCACGTCGTAAAAGGGGAAACACATTACGATTACCCTTAACCCCCTCCCCTAGGCCTAAACTAAGTTTCGACTTGAGGAACTCGGAATCATGCTCACCACTTTCAGATTCGCAAAAGAGGGGGTTCGCAGCCTTTTGGCACAGCTTCCCATCGTCACGTGGATTTGGAAGCTTCTGGCGCAGTTTGTTTTTCTCTCAGGCGATGGAGCAGCAGATACAGTCTCGATGAGCGCTCATCATGGCTGAATCCGTTACCGAAGTGCCTTTTAAGAACTGGATGCCCATGGAAGACTCAGTCACTGATGTGATGTTGCAGAACTGGACAGGGAAAGTTCCTGGTCGAATGGTATGTTGAGGCCCTGGAGGGCTAGGCCCGGAGTGTCCTTTTATTTCTCCCTCCGGCCTGGCTTGTCGGTTTTCCTGAGGGTGTCTTCTCCTTCGGCCTGGGTCGTCGATGATCTCCCGACAAAAGTACCTGGGCCACCCTCGTCGTCTTCCCGTCATCGCCGAGCCTTTCCTGGCCGAACACCGACCACGCTGCCTTAACCGAAGAGTCCGTCCCGAAACGTCCTACTCGAATTCCGAAGCTACCGAGGTAGAAGAAGCATGTCCCGAAGCGTGAATCTGAAGCGAAGCTGAAGCCAAGCCCCTGATGGACTTTTCAATCCACAGTTATACCTTTTTGGGACAGTCTTATCTCCCGCCAAATCATAGTCCTGTCTTTGTAATATTTTTGGCGGGCAGAAATCTCTGCAGGGGCGCTTTGTCTTACAATGGGAGCCGGTGATAGCTTAACTGGCCTTCCTGGCCGATAATGTCTTTACTTTGTCACCGTAACTCGGTTCGTATATTGATCGGTCTGGAGATTGCCCTTGATGGCTGTTAAACGGTTTTTCCTTTTTATAGTAAATGGGCTTGAGTGTTCATTCAAATGTCCGCCCATTTCTTGATGGGCCCCATCCTGTTACCTGAAACTGTCCTGTACTTAGAATCCAATTAATATGTATGCTCAGTTCCCTGAGTTTCGTTTTCCCGATACTGGCTTTCGCGGGCTTACTGTCCTCAATCCACAAGCCTGTCTGGCTTGCAGTAACAGAAATCAAATGGTCCCAGAAACTGATCACGAGGTCCGGCGGCCATTTTGTATGCCCCTTTTATCAAAGGTTTTTCTGTACAAGCTTCTTTTGGTCAATAAAACTGTCTTATCAACCCTGTTTTCTTGCGTGATTAAATTACTGAAAATTTCGAATCTTACAGTCCCCCCTGTGATACTAATAGCTTGCTTGAAGTATCAATAATCCTTGGTGAGCAAATTTTCCCTGATTCCTCACATCCAAACATTCCTGGAAATTAGCTATCTATAACCCCCACGACACATGCAGTTCCCATTCCAGAAAAATTACCTTGTGTACAGTTGGACAATCATAGGCAGTATTATCTTACACTATAACACATTCATCTTTCAGATGTGAAGGGGGCCAATGCCCCTTGCACCACCTGCATGCACCTTTTATTAATCAAACAAAACAAAAAAACTTACCAACGGCTATAACAGAACAGTATTCACACACTTAAATCATGCAGTGGCTGAAATCCAAAAATGGAGGGACGCTTTAACTTTTAATACTAGCCACTTACACTGGGGTGTCCTCTTCCCCCACTCGCACATAGCGTTCTCTCCATTCTCCTGTGTTCTCGTGCCTCTGGAGGCGTTTGCCTCTCTTGCAATGCACGAACCATAAAAATATTACAATTAAAACCTGACACACTACTAGGATGTGGGATGCTATTCTAATCCAGGCCGGGATCTCTATATTGGTGAACAGGTCCCACCATGGTGGGGTGACTATGTCCAATATGTCTTTCCCTATCTCTAATGTTTTCTGATCCAGTGTGTAGAAATGCTTCTGTGAAACTATAACGGCTTTTAAAATCTTGATGAGGTGTTCGGGGAGAGGGGGAATGACATACCCAAAATGCACGACGAATCACTGCAAGTCCGTGAAATTCTCTTTTACAGTGAGGTGAATGGTGGAGGGTGCAGGAATGGGGACAATCCGTTGTTGTGCCACTTGAACTTCAGCCCTGGGTTTAAAACAGAAACTGCTGTCACTGACCGGACACCACTCGTGCTGTCCGTGGCGGTAGTGAGGCACTGCAGTGGTGACACAGTATGTCCCACCTCCAATATATGCCACCTGCGGGGGCACATGGTCCTTTGCCATTGCCTCCATGGTGCAATTTATCGGCTTCGCGCTAGCGGCTCTGAACCCGCACTGTGGTTTCAAAAAGGCATTCAAGTGCTGGGGACACAGGATGATGTGTGCTCCCCAGCTACGACACCCCGAGAAGTCGGTGCCTGTCATCGTACGCTCCCATCTGATGACATAAGGCGGGACCACTGCGTAATGAATGTGCGCACCCCCCTGGATGACTCCAATGTTCTCCACCCTGTATATCGGGGCGGGCTTTTCTGTGGGACCCAACACCGGCATCCTTACCACTATTCCCATGATAGTGTGATTTGAGCGTCCGCAGTCCACTGCGACTGGGTACGCCTCTGCAGCTAGTCTGAGCTGGCACAGACTTAATGCGTTCTCGAAAGGGTGGAGCGCTTGCAAGTGCTTGTTGCTGATCCAGGACGGGACCAAACCTTGTTTTAAATCCTCCAGATTACTGCGGCCCTCACCCAGTAACCACGCCCCGTATAGCACACAGGCCTCGTTCTGTGCAGCCTGATCGGACGCATTCTGATCCTCCTTGATGAGCGCATTTACCGTTCTAGCGTGTTTCTCCAGCTCAGCAATTATTTATTTTAAGTGTAGTGTCATGGCTTGGTCCTCATGTAGCTCAGAACCCACTACCTTATTTTCGTCTGTCAGTATGTTCCTCAACTGGGCTTTTAAACCATTGATCTGTGTCTGCAGCTCCACGTTGTCTAGAGCGTAGACAACAGATGTTCCGGTGCTAAAAGCAGTGAAAATGTCATTTACAGTACCCTTCTTTGCCTCCCTACCCGATCCAAAACTTCCTGTGGTGTGGTGTACAATTTGGCTTTGTCGATGTCGGCAAAGTCAAACTCGTAAAATTGTCTGAACATTCGAGTTAACAGGACCTGGTACAATTGTTCCGTTTCCCTGGGACACCACTCCGGCAATCGTACCTCAGTGAGGTTTAAAATCACTGAGGCCACCGCGTAGTGTACCCCTTGGTAATGCACCTGACCGGTGGGTACCAATACTAAACCGTTCCCGGGTCCCTTTGTGGTGGCAGGGCACCCTTCCCTCTGGGCTAGCGCTACCAGAATCGTGGGCAGGGGCTTGCGTGGGTGGGTGATGAGTTCAGTGGCGTTTACCGGAATCGGGGAGTATGGGGCTCCGCACGCCCGAGTGCTGACATCCCATCCCATTCCCTTTCCTTCAGCCTGCCACTACCTCTGGAAAAAGATGGATACGCCCTTGGGGCAAACGCGTTTTGAACCCCACATACAGACATATATGCCTTCATCTGGTTCCCACCATTTGTCCCAACACACACGTAATTGTCCATGAGTCCCTGTAATTGTCTGATGGGTATTGTTACCCAGTCATTCCCACTCGATAGTAAAGTTCTTCATGTCCTTTCCCAGCGGTACGTTCCCATTACACACCAAACAGATCCTCTTTCCCACGGTAACGCTGACTCTGGGTGCAAGGATCCTCACCCGGGGGCACATTAACGAAGTCTCTTGGTAGGCGAAACCGAAATTGCAGGAGTATTCCGTAGAATTCGTCCCCAGCTGTTGTGTATGTAACCTGTTCCACCTTAAGAGAGCTTAAGCCTGTTCCACCTTAAGAGATGTACTACTTTCTCAGGCTGCTGTAGACGTAATACCGGGGGTGAACACACCGGTATACAAGCACTGTGCAGTAATCTTGTATTCAGAATAGTCCCTACCTCCAACCAGTAAAGACCTGTTTTTGATTGTTATTAATTAGTCTGTGTCTTAATTAACTAGATAACTCACAGATTTAACACTGGCGACGAGTCTGATTCGGACCCTGCGGCAGTCACTCCACGGCAGCTTCGTCCACAGCCAGGACGTTGCAGAGAGGTTTCCACCCTCTCCACCCCACTGGAAGACATCCTGACCTCGGAGCCTCCATCGGCGACCGTCAGCTTCTTCTCCAGCTTGGTGGTGGGTAAGCCGTTGTCTGAGCCGGGCAGCGACGCGACAGGCAGTCGACCGCGTTGGCCACATGAACGGGGCTGGGGGAGCCGGAGGAATAGGGCGCGAGAGCCGCTTCGAGCGGGAGGCGTTTCAACAGAGCGATCGCATCTCCTGATAAGGGCCGAGAGCCGCGAGAGCGATCGCATCTCCAGATAAGGGCCGGGAGCCGCGAGAGCGATCGCATCTTCAGATAAGGGCCGGGAGCCGCGAGAGCGATCGCATCTTCAGATAAGGGCCGCACTCGGGCTGACAGCGTCGGGGGACGGGTGAAGACCGCTAAGCGCGGGAAAACCGCCATTTTGGGGGCGGAGGACGACAGCAAGAGCGGGAAGCCGCCATCTTTGATTGTAAAAAAAAAACATCTGAGGAATTACAAATCTGATAAAGTACTACAATGCCTAAACACGGGAATATTAGCACCTTTGATAGTGACATCGAAGATTGGGCCATATATGTTGAAAGAGTAAAAATTATTGTAAGGCCAATAAAATTCGTGACCAAGATAAAGCTCTAACATTATTAAATTTAATGGGTGCGAAGACATACGGGCAATTGAGACACCTGTTATCACCAGATGAACCGGCGGATAAGACGTTCGATGAGATTGTTACTGTCCTGAAAGATCATCTAAACCCCACGCCGCTGATGCTAGCGGAACGATTTAAATTTTACGACAGAAGGCAGCTACAGCATGAAAGCAATGCTGAATATTTGCTGGAATTGCGTAAATTAGCGAAATATTGCCAGTTTGGAACGGGACTGACAGATGCACTACGAGACAAATTTGTGTGTGGTTTATTTAAACAGGATACACAAAAGCGACTGCTCGAGGAGAATGAGCTGACGCTTGAGAAGGCGGTCACTATGGCAGCAGCACACGAAGCCGCAGCGAGAGGCACGGCAGTAATGCAGCTACGGTCACCGGAGCTCAGTGCACACAAATTGGGTGTAAGTTCTGGAAAATGTTATCGTTGTGGAAAGACAATGCATGATCAGAACCAGTGTTGGTTTAAAAACCAAGAATGTAGAACTTGTGGTAGGCTTGGACACATAGCTAGAGTATGCAGGTCAGGGAAGAAGACCAGCAACAAGAAGTCACTGCAAGGAAAATACGCAAAAGTACACAAGGTGGCCGAACAGGAGTCCGATTCAGACGCTAGCAGTAATGAACTGGCTGGCTTAAGCAGTATTGAACTGGTTAGCTTAAGGGTACTCAACGTTGGTAAGGGTGCAGACCTCCAGACAATTTGGGTCACTCTTCAGATAGAAGGAGTCCAAGTAAAACTGGAATTGGACACTGGATCGGCATTGACGTTCATAAATAAGAAAGATTATGGAAGGTTATTCCAACATATTCCCCTACAGGATACGGAGCTCATATTGAAAACATACACGGGGCAAAGAGTGTACCCCATCGGGAAAATTGAGGTCACAGTGGTCCACAAGGGCGAGGAAAGTCAAATAATGGACTTATATGTGCTATCTGAAGGAGGTCCTCCACTACTAGGACGGGAGTGGATTAGGAAAATGAATATCGACTGGCATTTCCTACAAACAATAACGAGTGAGAACTCGGTGAACATAATCAACCCAGACTCTGGAACTGATGAGGGTAAGACCAACCCGTGTGCAAAAGACAAAGTTTCAGCACAGAATTCCACTGAGATGGAGAATTCTGAGTCTGTCCAGTCTACTGACATGCACATTTCTGAAGGACACCGGCTCGAACTCAACTCCATTTCAAACTGCAACAGCAATTAGAACAAATGATCCGCCGTTTTGAGCAAGAGATGAATGCGACGAAAGAGTTCTTTGATATAGAGTGGGAACATCTGGAAAGACAACAGAAGCAGCTGCTGGAGCAAATGGAGCAGGAGCACACAAAACGTCTGATGTCAGAGGAGTTAACGGTCAGCCAACTCCTGCATATGCTGAAGGACAGGACTCTGAAATGGGAAAAACTTGAACACGAACTTCAATATTCAAACGAAAGGGGTTCGGAGCTCTCAAAGGTTATTGGAAGAGCTGAGGTGGCAACACAGACTGAGATGACTGCAACAGAGCAGCCCTTGGATGCGAAAAGTACGCTGACTCACGTCAATGTAGAACAACAGACCGCTGAAACAGCTGCTCCGGTAGAGGGATTGCATAGTCCGATCAATCAATCTCCAAAGGAAGTTGAAGTATTAAAATCACAAATGAGGTCACTAGTAAACGACTTGCTGAAAGCCCAGAAAAAGCTGGATGCAGAGGTACACATGAAGAAGTCTCTTCAGGAAAGATGTCTGGATTTGGAACAAGAGCTGGCTAACGTCCAGCTGGGTATGGAGGAAATAGACGACCCTCTCACTGGTCTAGCTCAGGACGACACCGAATATTACCATGACCTGGTGGACGACACCGAATATTACGATGTCCTGTCCTGCCCAACTTGTAACTTCGACTCCCAAAGTGCAGAAATCATGGAGGAGCACCAAAAGTCTACGGAACATCGGGAGAAGCTGGCTCTACGACGGAAACAGGAGGAAGAGAAGGAGGAACTGCGCATGCAGCTGGCAGCTGTGGCAGCTGACAATGGAGCCCAGAGAGTCTCCAAGAAGCAGAAAAGGAAAAGTAAAAACAGAAGATGACCCATCTGAACCATTATCACCTCTACCAGATCACACACGTGGTCCCTCCGAACGGAGCCAAATCAGTTCGGAAGTTCAAGCTGTTAAATCCATGAAAGGACTATTGAATGAGTAACGTGAACCGACTACACCACAGAGATTGAATCTGTGAACTGTTTTCCGCAGAGACTGAATCTGTGATATGTTACGTTAAACATGAAGTTATATATGTATATATGTTATTACGTTATGTTAAATGGGGGGGATGACTATAAAGCTAAGAAGGGAGGAGTGTTGTGTATGTAACCTGTTCCACCTTAAGAGAGCTTAAGCCTGTTCCACCTTAAGAGATGTACTACTTTCTCAGGCTGCTGTAGACGTAATACCGGGGGTGAACACACCGGTATATAAGCACTGTGCAGTAATCTTGTATTCAGAATAGTCCCTACCTCCAACCAGTAAAGACTTGTTTTTGATTGTTATTAATTAGTCTGTGTCTTAATTAACTAGATAACTCACAGATTTAACACCAGCCATCCTGGCCATCTCCCTTGGTGGAAATAGGTGGCGGTTTCCTCAACCACTCGCTTCCCCGTCCCATCCGTCGCGATGGGGGCTGTGTCCCCGGAACATCCGAACATGATGACGTCCTTGGTGCGGCCCCGGTAGGCCAGCCCGCACCTGATCGCCGCGAGTATCACGAGAATCCTCTCCATTGTATTCCTGGTTTCTGTAACCGATAAGATGATGTAGCCAGGCTCCCAATAGGTGCTGGCTTAATTAAACGGACGTGCTGGTCCTCTGACCCCACTTCCAAACAACCACACATTCTGGGCAGACTCCGAAAACTACCTTTTAAACATCCCCATCACCTTAAACTTTACACACCTTAAATTAACTTATCATTTCCTAACACCTATGTACAGCGCCGCCCTCCTCCGGGCGGCCTACTTAATTCCTGTGAGGGCTGCAGCGTGCCGCTCCCTGTGGCGGGGCTGCACTGACCTTCGGCTTTGAACCCCCGCAGCCTGTCGCTGCTGAACGGGAATCGTGCCCTTCTTGGGCTGCTCTGGACCGAGGTTGGGGAAGATAGGGAGAATTTGGCCAATGCTTTCTGGGCTGGGGCGTTCGAGTCGACCTACGAGGGGCTGCCTTGGGTGAGGCTCCCAGGGCTGACGGACCGGGGGTTGGGGCTTTCACCGTCACAGCCTGTGGTTCCACCACAGCTGCCAGCTCCAGCTCCGCTCCCTCAGGCTCCGCCCCCCCGGGGCCGGGATTTGTAGCATCCGACTCCACCTCACCTGCCCCTACAGGCAGTGAGTCTCCGCCCCCAATCCCTACCTCCCCTAAGCTTGAGTCAAGGGCGGGATCTTCGTCCTCTGACTCTTCCTCCTCCGTGATCGGGTCAAGGGCGGGGTCGAGCTGTTCGGGCTCTTCCTCGTCCGAATCCCAAATCAGAGGGGAGACCTCCCACTTCAATGGGATGACTCCTCCCTTCACGCAGGCTACTGTTCCAGCCTGTGTGATCTGTGACTCTGTCGCAGGCTGAGGATTTTTGTCCTCAGACCTGGCCCCTGTTGTTGGCCCTTGTGCACCCGATTTAAACAGTTTGCACTGGTTGATGTGAAACCATTTAGTACGTCGGGGCACCTTCACTGCATACACCATGGGGCTGGCCTTGTCTACAATGTTATAAGGCCCCATGTACAGTGGTTCAAAGCTCCCCACCCGGGCATAGTTCCTAACCATGACCTGGTCTCCGACTTCCCACTCTTGTTGCTTACGAGGTTCCAGTAACAGTCGATTCCCCTTATGCTGTCTCCCCATGTTCCCAGCCGCTTGCCCATAAATCTGTTTCAGGCGCTCCAAAAGGGTTTGGATGAACTTGTCTCGCTTCACCTCTTGGAGCTGGCCCTCAGTGAGCACCGGGGCTAGTACATGGGTGGGTGTTCGCATGATCCTTCCAGTCATTAATTCGTGCGGGGAGTACCCCGTACTTTTGGACTGGCTGGCCCGGATCCCCATGAGGACTAAAGGCAGGACCTCCGCCCATTTCTGGGGCGAGCCCATTGTCTCTTTCCTCAGCTTTTCCTTGAGGGTCCGGTTCATGCGTTCAACAATCCCGGATGACTGGGGATTGTACGCTACGTGCCACTTCCCTTCAATGCCCAAGAGCATGAGGGTGTTCTGCATCACTTGACCGGTGAACTGACTCCCTTGGTCGGACTCAACAAAATGGGGGAGTCCCCACCGTGAGAACACTTCCCGGATCAAGATCTTGGCAGTACCCAGCGCCGTAGCTGTTCTGCACGGGAAAGCTTCTACCCATTTGGTGAACACATCCACCAGGACAAGGCAATACTTATAGCCTCCCTGGGCGGCGGGCAGGGGCCCTATGTAGTCGACCTGAATCGATTGCGATCGTCCCTCTACCCTCCTGATGTGCCCCATGGGCGCCTTCCTTTTCTGGGGGTCTGGGTTGTTCGCAGCACACACGAGATAGCTTGCACAGAACTCGCGGACATCGTCTCTAAGTCCCGGCCACCATCCCGCCTGCTCTACCCGTTGCCAGGTAACCTCAGGCCTGGGGTGTCCTGCCCCTGGACCCTCATGGGCCAGTTGAAGGAATTCCCTCCGGTGCTGCTGCGGCACAACCCACTGTTCCTGTCGGAACAGCATGCCTTCCTTGACTGAGAGGGCTGCCGTACTGTACGGACCCTCTACCTGCTTGCCCTCAATAATGGCTTTTAGGACTGTTTTTAGGGTGGGATCCAGGGTTTGGACGGTCTTTAGGTCTGGGGCGGTGTCGCCCCTGTGTTCCCTGCAGTTCCCTCCCTGTCTCGGATCGCTGCCATGGGTCCGGGTCCATAGGGGTCCCAGAAAATGCCGTTGCGGGCACCCACCCTGGCTAGCACATCTGCCTGCTGGTTGCCCTGGCTGCGGGGTTCTGTGGTGGAATGAGCCTTTACCTTGTGGATGAACACCTCCCCTACCTCCCCCACAGCTGCCAGGATCTTCTCCAGCAAGGGCTTAACTGTTAAAGGTCGTCCGTCCGCGGAGGTATATCCGCGGCGGGACCAGATGGCGAGGTACTCCGTACACGAATTGCACGTGAACATGTTGTCCGAGCAAATCGTGTATGGGGTTGGGAAGATCTCGGGGTGGGTAACCACGTACGCCGCCGCGGACAGTTCAGCCTGCTGTGCGCTCATAGTGCTGGGGAGCTTAATTGCCAAGGCAATGTCTGCCGTAGGGTCATAAACTCCACACCCTGTGAGTCGTTCGCCAGCAGATACCGTGCTGGAACCGTCTACGTAGATCTCGCGGCCTGTGGGGTGTATCCCGGCCCGTAAACCTATGTTAACCTCCCATACCCCTTCTACGGAACACCGATGGGCTGTTCCGGGATATACCATGTTGGCTGCGAGCTTTGGCTCGCAGAGACCTATAACTTTGAGATCCATCTGGGAAAGGAGGAGGGTCCAGCGCGCAATCCGAGCGCTGCTTACAGTCCCATCCTTAATCCTTCCATCCAGAAGCATCTTTGTGGGGGTGTGATGGGTGAGGAGAGTGATGGGAGAGGTTCCTGTGAAGATCACTGATCTGTTCACAGCCCAATGCGTGGCCAGGAGATGCCGTTCGCAATTGGAAAAACTCCTCTCCACATCCGTAAGTACCCTTGAGGAATAGACTACTGGTCTCAGCTTGCCGTGTCGCTCCTGGAGCAGCACGGCGCTCAGGCTGTCTCCACTAGCGGCTACTTCCAGGAAAAACTCCTCCCCCCATCTATGGCCCCTAGGGCTGGCGCGGTCTGCAGATCCCTTTTCAACTTCTCTAATGCTGCCTGACAACCCTCATCCCAGGACCACTCGACTCCCTTGTGTAAGAGTCAGAGTAGCGGGGCTGCTGTGGCTGCATAGTCCTCGATGAAATCCCTGCAGTACCCGGTCAATCCCAAAAAGGACCTTACACCCGTTACTGTGTTAGGGATCGGTAGATCTTGCACCGATTCCCATCTAGCCTTATCTATGGCTCTTTCTCCAGCGCGGATGGCCAGACCCAGGAATTTAAACTCCTGCTGGCCGATCTGTGCTTTCTTTGGGTTTACTTTGAAACCCTTCCTTTCTAACAGTTCCAATAGTTCGGCTAATAGTGGGCCGTGCTCCTCCCTTGAATCCGTGAACAAGAGTAGGTCGTCCACATACTGCACTATCTGATTGGGCTGGCTAAATTCCTTCAAACTTCCGGCCATGCACTGATGGAAAATGCTGGGGCTGTTGTGAAAACCTTGTGGCAAGCAGTTCCAAGTGTACTGTTGCCCTTTAAAAGTAAAGGTTAACTTGTACTGATCCTCCCGCCGCAGCGGAATGGACCAAAAACCGTTCGAGATATCCAGCACCGTGAACGTGGTCGCGGATGCTGGAATACTCCCTATTAGGTCGGCAACTGCTGCTACCGTGGGCGCACAGGCTGGGATGTTACTGTTGAGGACTCTGTAGTCCACCGTGGCCCTCCACGAATTGTCCGGCTTCTTTACCGGCCATAATGGGGAGTTCACGTGAGTGGCTATTGGTCTCAACACGCCCTGCTGCACCAATGAAGATATTGCTGTCTCCATGTCGGGTTCTGCCTCCTTGGGGAAGTTATACTGTTTTTGGGGTCGGATCATGGGGTCCCCGTCTACGCTGACCTCAAACCCGGTGACTCTCCCACAGTCGTGCTTGTGGGTGGCAAACGCAGTCAGATTGCCCGACACACACGCCTGCAAATCTGTTGGGACGTCCGCGACGATAAGCTCGAGATCGTAACCTCCTGACGGCTTCATGGTGCACAGGGTCCCCTTTTATCCCCTTCCTGGGATCACAACTACCTTGCCTAACCCATTCTCGGCTCCCCAGAGACAGTGATTTCTAAGGTCCACGAGGATCCCGTGTTCCACTAAGAAATCAGCCCCGAGGATGCCTTTCCCACCCCCCTCATTCCACTTCAATGGGATACACGTCCATGTGGTGTGGAGTGCTCCTAAATGAATGGAGAGTGGGATGGAGTACGCGCCAGCCTGTTCTTTGCCTGTGAAACCCGCTACTGAGAATGGAGCCTGGGTAGACAGAGGTGAGGCAAAAGGTTTAGCTGTATGGATCACGGTACAAGATGCTCCCGTATCCAACAGGTAACTAACTACCTTTCTCCCTTTCCACCTCCATTTCCACAACAGGTCTTCTCCAAGCGTCATAGCGGAGCGGACACAAGTAGACGGGCTGCGTGGACGTCAGTCATTTGGGTGCTGCGGTTGGGGTTTCGGGAGCGACAGGGCTGTTGGCGACTGCTACTTTCCCCTGCGAGGTCATTAGAGACCGCATTGCCTCTAACACTGACTCGATCGCATCGGGATGTATCGACCCTTTGGCCCCTTTCTCCCGGATGGGCGTTTGGGCTGGGGCTGGGGAAGTTTTTCCCTTTAAATCCTTCCAGGGATTTTTACAGTCCCGGTGCCAATGACCCTCCTTCCCACACCCGTAACAACTGCTCTTGGCTTGGGGAGGGCGATTCCCCTCCTTTTTAGCAGGAGCTGCTGGTCTTGCCTCATGCACCTTTCCCTTTGAGGAAGGCACATCCCTACTCTTGTTGTTCCTGTAACTTATCGTGAGTTGATCAAGTACTACGTCCTCCGTGGAGCGGAGGTTAGTGGGGTCAAACCATGCTTTGGCCTGCTCCCTCACCGGTGGCAAGCAATTGGTGACCAGACACCGGAGCCAATGAGCCCTTTGGTCATCATTTAACGCGTTCCGGTCCAGCCCGCCCGGACAGCTGCGCCGATACACTGGCCACAACCTTCCGGCGAAAACCCGTGGGGGCTCTCCCTCTAGCTGTACCGTCCTTTCCAATCGGAGGAACGGAGTTCCGTCACCCTCCCCTATAATCTCCAGGATCTCGTCCCATACCTCCTCATACGTCTTGCGCCCTCTCTTGCTCTCGTCAGGGAGACACTGGAGGAGCGAGCTGTCCAGGGAGAACAGGAGCATTTTGGACAGTTCGGCCCCGTCGCAGTCATTAACTGCTGCAGTTTGCTCCACGTCCCTAAAATGCACGGAGGGATCTCCTGACTCGGAGAGTTTGGGAATATGACTGATCATTTCCCTTAGCTGTCATGCGCTATGGGGCATTATGATCTGATTCACGAGGGGTCCGTCATCGCCATTCGCTTGGTCCGGACCGAGCCTCCGGTGTCGAGCGGGACACATCGGTGCCGGCTTCGACTCTACTACCTGGGGTTGCTCTACATCGGGAATCTCTTCGTCTAACTCTACCGTTTCCTCCCCGGAGTCCAAGACTCAGTATAGGCGGGAGGTGCTGAGGGCTCGGGGGTTGGTACCCCAACTGCCTCCTGTGGAATCGGTCTTTTGGATTCCTTGGCTAACAGTAACTGGCTCGCTGGCGGGTTTATGAGACACACCAAGCCGTTTGCCTTCGCTAAGGTCGCTCTCAGGTCCTCTAACTCCCTGTGGCAAGCGCTATGATCGGTGTTCTGAGACCTATCCTCCATGGCCATCTTATATGCTGCCCTAGCCCCCAAAATTCTTTCCTCCTGTGTCGCTATCTGCTTAGCTAGGCGGAAACACCTCTCTTTCATTCTACCTTCACTGGCCTTGGCCTCAATGACCTGACATTCCAAATACTCTATCCAGGTCTCATGGCGGTGAGTTGTGGATTGGCGTTCCTGATTCATCGCGTTAAGCGATTGAATCAGTTTCTGACCTCCCGCAACCTTTTCCTCTACTTCTGTAAGCAGCCCTTTGATCTGGGCTGTCTGTGCCACAACGACCTGGTCCAAAAGCTGGACTTGCTTCTTGTAGCACATCAGCCAGACTGCCTTTTCTACCAATTTCTTATGCTCTTTACTTTCTGTCCACTTGATGGCTGCGTCTAGCGGGCGCCTATCTCTTAATAGGTCAGATATCCACTGTTTTGTTAGGTTTACCTTCCCAAAAACATAATCCGCTATTCTCTCATCCATCACATTTCGTTTATTCAGACCTTGATCTAAAACACTACATTCCTGCTGCCAAGGTCCTGCCGTGGTCGCCATCTCTGTAGGTGGTTTCTCTTGCTCGTCCTGGTCTCCTACCAGGCTTCGTGCAATAATTACCCTTGAGTGGTTCGACCCACTCTTCCCTACAGTTCTAGACCTTGGACTTAGGTGCAGGGAACTGTAGTGCAGGGAAAAACTCAATAGACCAGGTTGAATAACACGAAATGGAGGCTTTTATTATAAAACAGTTTGCAGCCTTGTAAAATACATGTCATAAGCGCAGATAAAAATAACTACAATCATGCACATATCTATAAACTTAACTTTATGGAAATGGGGAACACACGGCACGTCGTAAAAGGGGAAACACATTACGATTACCCTTAACCCCCTCCCCTAGACCTAAACTAAGTTTCGACTTGAGGAACTCGGAATCATGCTCACCACTTTCAGATTCGCAAAAGAGGGGGTTCGCAGCCTTTTGGCACAGCTTTCCGTCGTCACGTGGATTTGGAAGCTTCTGGCGCAGTTTGTTTTTCTCTCAGGCGATGGAGCAGCAGATACAGTCTCGATGAGCGCTCGTCATGGCTGAATCCGTTACCGACGTGACTTTAAGAACTGGATGCCCATGGAAGACTCAGACACTGATGTGATGTTGCAGAACTGCACAGGGAAAGTTCCTGGTTGAATGGTATGTTGAGGCCCTGGAGGGCTAGGCCCGGAGTGTCCTTTTATTTCTCCCTCCGGCCTGGCTCGTCGGCTTTCCTGAGGGTGTCTTCTCCTTCGGCCTGGGTCGTCAATGATCTCCCGACAAAAGTACCCGGGCCACCCTCGTCGCCTTCCCGTCGTGGCCGAGCCTTGCCTGGCCGAACACCGACCACGCTGCCTTAACCGAAGAGTCCGTCCCGAAACGTCCTACTCGAATTCCGAAGCTACCGAGGTAGAAGAAGCATGTCCCGAAGCGTGAATCTGAAGCAAAGCTGAAGCCAAGCCCCTGATGGACTTTTCAATCCACAGTTATACCTTTTTGGGACAGTCTTATCTCCCGCCAAATCACAGTCCTGTCTTTGTAATATTTTTGGCGGGCAGAAATCTCTGCAGGGGCGCTTTGTCTTACAATGGGAGCCGGTGATAGCTTAACTGGCCTTCCTGGCCGATAATGTCTTTACTTTGTCACCGTAACTCGGTTCGTATATTGATCGGTCTGGAGATTGCCCTTGATGGCTGTTAAACGGTTTTTCCTTTGTATAGTAAATGGGTTTGAGTGTTCATTCAAATGTCCGCCCATTTCTTGATGGGCCCCATCCTGTTACCTGAAACTGTCCTGTACTTAGAATCCAATTAATATGTATGCTCAGTTCCCTGAGTTTCGTTTTCCCGATACTGGCTTTCGCGGGCTTACTGTCCTCAATCCACAAGCCTGTCTGGCTTGCAGTAACAGAAATCAAATGGTCCCAGAAACTGATCACGAGGTCCGGCGGCCATTTTGTATGCCCCTTTTATCAAACGTTTTTCTGTACAAGCTTCTTTTGGTCAATAAAACTGTCTTATCAACCCTGTTTTCTTGTGTGATTAAATTACTGAAAATTTCGAATCTTACACCATGCCAGATCAACCGCAACCGCCCGCCAGCTCGCCCACCATCCATCAGCTTCCACTTCAAGGCTACAGAAGTCGATTGGACAGGCTTGTCAGGCCTCCTCGCTGTTTTACTTTTGCTATTAAAGACAATTCTGGGGGGGGCGCATGTGGCGGAGCCACTAAGGGACTCCGATCAATTGTATATAATTCCCTTTATTAATATGTTAGCTACAGCCTGAGTCTGTATCTTTGTTTTCACTGTTTACATGTACAGAGCGCGATCACTTTAATAGCGCGGGTAAACGCGATTACGTCACGCCGTTCATCACGTGATCCCCCACCGGCGGGAAAAATGTGATGAAGTCATGACGTCAGCCACGGGACCGCCCAAGCAGTCCTCGTGGAGCCTCCGAACTGACTAGACCTATATTCGATGTTCTCCTGTAGTTATCCGTTAAACTCTGTTAGTTTTCATTAAACCTCGTTTATTTGATGGCCTGAGTGGACCTCAGTCTTTTGGATAGGAACTAGACATTCCTACAATGTAATAAATCTATAGATGTTCATTTTACATGGAACTATCTTTCTAATGTACAGAACTGACATTAATGTATTGACTGAAAACTCACTGTGGTATTAAAAAAGAGTCCCAGGATAACTTATAGCAAAGGTGATGTTAAGTCTGAGTAATGTTATAAACTGACTCCTTACTAGATTCAGTTGGAGTGCTTCATGAACCAGCTTAGATAATAAAACTTGGCATCAGCACTATCTAACCAGATTTTTAAAAAGCAATATTTTCAACTGCAAATTAAATTGCTGTAAAAAAAAATCAATCGACACTCAAAATATAGAATCATAGCACAGCACAGAAATAAAGCCATTCAGCCCATTGTGCCTGTGCTGGCTCTGTGAAAGAGCTCTCCAAATAGTCCCAATCTTTCCCCCATAGACCTGCAAATTATTCCTTTTCAAGTATTTATCCAATTCCCTTTTAAAAGTTACTATTGAATCTGCTTCCACCGCCCTTCCAGGCAGTGCATTCCAGATCACAACAACTCACTGCACAAAAACATTTTCTCCTCATCTCCCCCTCTGGTTCTTTTGCCAATCTGTGTCCTCTGGTTACCAACCCTTCTGTCACTAAAAACAGTTTCTCTTTATATACGCTACCAAAACTCCTCATGATTTTGAACACGTCTATTAAATCTCCCCTTAACCTTCTCTGCTCTAAGGAGAACAATCCCAGCTTCTCCAGTCTCTGGATCCTTATTAAAGTCTTGTTTACATTGTCACCAGCATCTGAATCCAGACTTAACTTCAAAGCTCTTCGTGACACTTCAGCTCATTTTAAGCATTAACATTACAGAGCCTTTACGGTACAGTTCTACATCGAGATATGGCTTGAAGTCCTTGAATCTTTTAACCTGATAGTCTGTGTTTAGTGATTGTTTCAGAATTCTTAGTCAAACCAGAAGTGGATTACTAAACCTTAGCACAAATGATGGAAATAAAAGCCCTGTGCTTGTTCAGGCCTCATGTTGAAATTCGCATTTAATTACCACAGAAGAGGAAGATTTTTCAGGCGATGAGTATTGAACCATGAGCTGGGCTTGGACTTAATGATGGAGAGGAGCGGGGAGGAGAAGAGAGGAGAGGAAGGGGGAGGAGAGGGGCAGAGAGGGGAGGAGAGGAGAGGAGAGGAGAGGGGTGGAGTGGGGAGGAGAGGAGAGGGGAGGAGAGGGATGGGGAGGAGAAGAGAGGAGAGGAGAGGGGAGGAAAAGAGAGTGGAGGAGGGGAGAGGAGAGGAGGTGTGGAGAGGGGAAGTGAGGAGAGGAGGAGGAGGGGAGGGGAGAGAAGAAGAGAGAGGAGAGGAGGAGGAGAGCAGGGGAGAGGAGAAGAGAGGGGAAGAGAGGAGAGGGGAAGAGAGGAGAGGGGAGGATAGGAGAGGAGAGGAGTGGGGAGGAGAGGAGAGGAGAGGAGATGGGAGGGGAGAAGAAGAGAGGCAATGGAGGAGAGAAGAGGAGAGGTGGGGAGAGGAGAGGTGAGGGGAGGAGTGGGGAGGTGAGGAGAGGAGAGGAGGGGAGAGGAGGGGAGAGGAGATGGAGGCGAGAAGAGGAGAGGAGGGGAGAGGAGAGGGGAAGAGAGATGGGGAGAGGAGAGGGGCTGAGGTGTGGAGAGGAGAGGGGAGGAGAGGAGGGGAGAGGAGAGCAGATGGGAGGAGATGGGAGGAGATGGGAGGAGAGAAGAGAGAGGCGATGGAGGAGAGAAGAGGAGAGGTGGGGAGAGGAAAGGTGAGGGGAGGAGTGGGGAGGAGTGGGGAGGCGAGGAGAGGAGGGGAGAGGAGTGGAGAGGAGATGGAGGCGAGAAGAGGAGAGGAGGGGAGAGGAGAGGGGGGAGAGATGGGGAGAGGAGAGGGGCTGAGGTGTGGAGAAGAGAGGAGAGGAGAGGAGAGGAGAGAAGAGGAGAGGAGAGGAGGAGGAGAGGAGACGGGAGGAGAGGGGGGGAGAGATGGGGAGAGGAGAGGGGCTGAGGTGTGGAGAAGAGAGGAGTGGAGAGGAGAGGAGAGGAGAGGAGAGGAGAGGAGAGGAGAGGAGAGAAGAGGAGGAGGAGAGGAGACGGGAGGAGAGGAGATGGGAGGAGAGGAGAGGAGAGGAGAGCAGACGGGAGGAGAGGAGAGGATAGAGGAGGAGAGGAGAGAAGAGGAGAGGAGAGGAGAGGAGAGGAGGAGGAGAGGAGACGGGAGGAGAGGAGATGGGAGGAGAGGAGATGGGAGGAGAGGAGAGAAGAGGAGAGGAGAGGAGAGGATAGGGGAGGAGAGGAGAGAAGAGGAGAGGAGATGAGAGGAGAGGAGAGGAGAGGAGAGGAGAGGATAGGGGAGGAGAGGAGAGAAGAGGA
>NC_140999.1:99042592-99047943 GCF_052327205.1 Somniosus microcephalus
AGGGGAGAGGAGAGGGGAGGAGGGGAGTGGAGGTTAGAGGAGAGAGGAGAGAAAATGAGTGGAGAGGAGAGCAGAGGGGATGGGAGAGGAGGGCAGCAGAGGAGAGGGTAATAGAGCAGAGGCGAGGGGAGGAGAGGAAAGGAGAGCAGATGGGAGGAGAGGGGAGGAGAGGGACGGAGAGGAGAGGATAGGGGAGTAGCGGAGGGGTACGGAGAGGGGAGGGGAGGGGAGGGGAGGAGAGGGGAGGAGTGGAGAGGTGAGGAGAGGAGAGGAGAGGAGAGGAAAGGAGAAGAGAGGAGAGGACATGGGAGGAGAGGAGATGGGAGGAGAGGAGAGGAGAGAGGAAAAGAGGAGAGGAGGAGAAGAGAGGGGCAGAGAGGAGATGGTAGGAGAGGGGAGGAGTGGAGTGGAGAGGAGATGAGAGGAGGGGAGAGGAGAGGGGAGGAGAGGGGTCGGGAGGAGAGGGGAGGAGTGGAGAGGAGAGAAGAGGATGGGGAGGGGAGGACAGGAGAGGAGAGGTGAAGGGCGTCGAAGGTAGGGGAGGAGAGGCGAGGAGAGGAGAGGGGTGGAGATTGGTGGAGTGGAGAGGAGAGGAGGGGTGAGGGGAGTGGATGAGAGGGGCGGAGTGGAAATGAGAGAAGGGGAGAGGAGAGGAGAGGGGAGGGGAGGAGAGGAGAGGAGAGAAGAAGAGAGGAGGGAAGAGGAGAGGAGAGGAGAGGGGGGGAGGGGAGAGGAGAGGAGGGGAGCGGAGAGGAGGGGAGAGGAGTGGGGAGGAGAGGAGATGGAGGAGAGAAGAGGAGAGGAGAGTGAAGGAGGATGAGAGGAGGGAGGCAGAGAGGAGAGGATGGAGGTGTGGAGAGGAGATGGGAGGAGAGGAGAGGAGAGGGGAGGGGAGGAGATGAGGAGGAGAGGAGATGGGAGGAGAGGAGAGGGGATGTGAGGAGACGGGAGCAGAGGGGAGGAGTGGAGATGTGAGGAGAGGGCAGGAGAGGAGAGGAGAGGGGAGGGGAGGAGAGGGGAGGAGTGGAGAGGTGAGGATGAGAGAAGAGAGGAGAGGGGAGGAGAGGAGAGAAGAGGAGAGGGGAGGAGAGGAGAGGAGAGGAAGAGGGAAGAGGGGAGGGGAGGAGAGGGGAGGAGAGGAGAGGAGATGGGAGGAGAGGGGATATTGGAGAGGAGAGGAGCGGAGAGGAGAGGGGAGGAGAGGAGATGAGAGGAGAGGGCAGGAGAGGAGAGGAGAGGGAAGGGGAGGAGAGGGGAGGAGTGGAGAGGAGAGGGAAGGGGAGGAGAGGGGAGGAGTGGAGAGGTGAAGATGTGAGAAGAGAGGAGAGGGGACTGGAGGAGAGGAGAGAGGAGGAGAGGAGAGGAGAGGATGAGAGAAGAGAGAAGAGGGAATGGAGGAGAGGAGAGGGGAGGAGACGGGAGGAGAGGGGAGGAGTGGAGAGGAGAGGAGGGGAGAGGAGAGGGGCAGAGAGGAGATGAGAGGAGAGGGGGGAGAGGAGATGCGAGAAGAGGTGCAGAGAGGAGAGGAGAGGATGGGAGAGGAGAGGAGAGGAGAGGGGAGGGGAGGAGAGGGGAGGAATGGTGAGCTGAGGATGAGAGAAGAGAGGAGAGGGGAGGGGGGAGAGGAGAGAAGAGGTGAGGGGATGAGAGGAGTGGAGAGGAGAGGAAGAGAGAAGAGGGGAGGGGGAGTAGAGGAGAGGAGATGGGAGGAGAGGGGAGGAGTGGAGAGGAGAGGAGGGGAGAGGAGAGAGGAGGAGAGGAGATGAGAGGAGAGGGGAGGAGTGGAGAGGAGAGGAGGGGAGAGGAGAGAAGAGGGGAGGGGAGGGGAGGAGAGAAGATGAGAGAAGGGAAAAGGAGAGAAGAGGTGAGGGGAGGGGAGGAGAGGAGATGGGAGGAGAGGAGAGGAGAGGAAAGGAGAGGAGAGGAGAGAAGAGGGGAGGAGTGGAGAGGAGATGGGAAGAGAGAAGAGGAGAGGAGAGGAGGGGAGTGGAGGAGAGGATAGGAGAGGATAGGAGAGGAGAGGAAAGGAGAGGAGAGGAGAGGAGAGGTCATGGGAGGAGAGGAGATGGGAGGAGAGGAGAGGAGAGGAGAGGGGAGGAGAGGGGATGGGATGCGAGGGGAGGAATGAAGAGGAGAGGTTGGGAGAGGAGAGGAGAGTGGATTGGAGGGGAGGAGAGGAGAGGAGAGGAGAGGGGAGGGGAGGAGAGGAGGAGGAGTGGAGATGCGAGGAGAGGAGAGGGTAGGAGAGCAGATGGGAGGAGAGGGGAGGAGTGTAGAGGAGAGGAGGGGTGAGGAGAGGGGAGGAGAGAAGATGAGGAGATGGGATGAGAGGAGACGGAAGGAGAGGGGAGGAGTGGAGAGGAGAGGAGAGGAGAGGATGTGGAGGGGAGGACAGGAGAGGAGAGGTGAGGGGAGGAGATGAGAGGAGAGGAGAGGAGAGGGGAGTCAAGGAGAGGGGAGGAGAAGAGAGGAAAGGGGAGGAGATGGGATGAGGCTAGAGCAGAGGGGAGGAGGTGAGAGGAGAGTAGAGGTGAGAGGACAGAAGAGGAGAGGAGAGCAGAGGGGAGGAGAGGGGATGAGAGGAGAGGAGAGGAGAGGGGAAAAGAGGAGTGGAGTGGAGAGAAGAGGAGAGGGGATGAGAGGAGAGGAGAGCAGAGGGGAGGAGAGGGGAGGAGAGGAGAGGAGAGGAGTGGAGATGGGTAGAGAAGAGGGGAGGAGATGAGGAGGAGAGGAGAGGAGAGGGGAGGAGCAGAGACCGGAGGAGAGGGGAGGAGTGGAGAGGAGAGGAGGGGAGAGGAGTGGAGAGGAGAGGAGATGGAGGAGAGAAGAGGAGAGGAGGGGAGAGGAGTGGAGAGTGGAGGAGAGGAGACGGGAGGAGAGGGGAGGAGTGGAGAGGAGAGGACGGGAGAGGAGAGGGGAGGAGAGGATGAGAGAAGAGAGAAGAGTGGAGGAGTGGAGAGAAGAGGAGATGGGAGGAGAGGGGAGGACTGGAGAGGAGAGGAGGGAAGAGGAGAGGGGAGGAGGGGAGTGGAGGTTAGAGGAGTGAGGAGAGAAAATGAGTGGAGAGGAGAGCAGAGGGGAGGGGAGAGGAGGGCAGCAGAGGAAAGGGTAGTAGAGAAGAGGCGAGGGGAGGAGAGGAGAGCAGAAGGGAGGAGAGGGGAGGAGGGAGACGGAGAGGAGAGGATAGGGGATTAGCGGAGAGGAACGGAGAGGAGAGTGGAGGGGAGGGGAGGAGAGGGGAGGAGTGGAGAGGTGAGGAGAGGAGAGGAGAGGAAAGGAGAGGAGAGGAGATGACATGGGAGGCGAGGAGATGGGAGGAGAGGAGAGGAGAGGGGAAAAGAGGAGTGGGGAGGAGAGGAGAGGAGAGGAGAGGGGAAAAGAGGAGAGGAGGAGAGGAGAGGGGCAGAGAGGAGATGGTAGGAGAGGGGAGGAGTGGAGAGGAGAGGAGATGAGAGGAGGGGAGAGGAGAGGGGAGGAGAGGGGTCAGGAGGAGATGGGAGGAGTGGAGAGGAGAGGAGAGGATGGGGAGGGGAGGACAGGAGAGGAGAGGTGATGGGCGTCGATGGGAGGGGAGGAGAGGCGAGGAGAGGAGAGGGGTGGAGATTGGTGGAGTGGAGAGGAGAGGAGGGGTGAGGGGAGGGGAGGAGTGGAAATGAGAGAAGGGGAGAGGAGAGGAGAGGAGAGGGGAGGAGAGGAGAGGAGAGAAGAAGAGAGGAGGGAAGAGGAGAGGAGAGGAGAGGGGAGGAGAGGAGAGGAGAGGAGAGGAGAGGAGAGGGGCGAGGAGGGGAGAGTAGTGCAGAGGAGAGGAGCGGAGAGGAGGAGAGGAGAGGAGAGGAGGGGAGCGGAGTGGAGGGGAGAGGAGTGGAGAGGAGAGGAGATGGAGGAGAGAAGAGGAGTGGACGGGTGAGGAGAGGAGAGTGAAGGAGGATGAGAGGAGGGGAGCAGAGAGGAGAGTATGGAGGTGTGGCGAGGAGATGGGAGGAGAGGAGAGGAGAGGGGAGGCGAGGAGATGAGGAGGAGAGGAGACGGGAGGAGAGGAGAGGGGATGTGAGGAGGCGGGAGCAGAGGGGAGGAGTGGAGATGTGAGGAAAGGGCAGGAGAGGAGAGGAGAGGGGAGGGGAGGAGAAGGGAGGAGTGGAGAGGTGAGGATGAGAGAAAGGAGGAGAGGAGAGGATAGGAAGAGAGAAGAGGGGAGGGGAGGAGAGGGGAGGAGAGGAGAGGAGATGGGAGGAGAGGGGATATTGGAGAGGAGAGAAGGGGAGAGGAGAGGGGAGGAGAGGAAATGAGAGGAGAGGGCAGGAGAGGCGAGGAGAGGGAAGGGGAGGAGAGGGGAGGAGTGGAGAGGAGAGAGGAGGAGAGGAGAGGAGAGGATGAGAGAAGAGAGAAGAGGGAATGGGAGGAGAGGAGAGGGGTGTAGACGGGAGGAGAGGCGAGGAGTGGAGAGGAGAGGAGAGGAGAGGTCATGGGAGGAGAGGAGATGGGAGGAGAGGAGAGGAGAGGGGAGGAGAGGGGACGGGATGAGAGGGGAGGAATGAAGAGGAGAGGTTGGGAGAGGAGAGGAGAGGGGATTGGAGGGGAGGAGAGGAGAGGGGAGGGGAGGAGAGGAGGAGGAGAGGAGATGCGAGGAGAGGAGAGGGTTGGAGAGCAGATGGGAGGAGAGGGGAGGAGTGTAGAGGAGAGGAGGGGCGAGGAGAGGGGAGGAGAGAAGATGAGGAGATGGGAGGAGATGAGACGGGAGGAGAGGGGAGGAGTGGAGAGGAGAGGAGAGGAGAGGATGGGGAGGGGAGGACAGGAGAGGAGAGGTGAGGGGAGGAGATGAGAGGAGAGGAGAGGAGAGGAGAGGGGAGTCGAGGAGAGGGGAGGAGAAGAGAGGAAAGGGGAGGAGATGGATGAGGCTAGAGCAGATGGGAGGAGGTGAGAGGATAGGAGAGGTGAGGGGAGAGAAGAGGAGAGGAGTGCAGAGGGGAGGAGAGGGGACGAGAGGAGAGGAGAGCAGAGGGGAGGAGAGGGGAGGAGAGGAGAGGAGTGGAGTGGAGATGGGTAGAGAAGAGAGGAGGAGATGAGGAGGAGAGGAGAGGAGGGGGTGGAGCAGAGACTGGAGGAGAGGGGAGGAGTGGAGATGGAGGAGAGAAGAGGAGAGGAGGGGAGAGGAGTGGAGAGTGGAGGAGAGGAGACGGGAGGAGAGGGGATGAGTGGAGAGGAGAGGAGGGGAGAGGAGAGGGGAGGAGAGGATGAGAGAAGAGAGAAGAGGGGAGGAGTGGAGAGAAGAGGAAATGGGAGGAGAGGGGCAGACTGGAGAGGAGCGGAGGGGAGAGGAGCGCGGAGGAGGGGAGTGGAGATTAGAGGAGAGA